>NC_080060.1:25383525-25393525 GCF_026212465.1 Amaranthus tricolor
CTATATCTATATATCTATTACTAGAACGATGATGGTTGTAGTATCTTTTCCCCCACCTAAAATCATTAACTTTCTTATCCTAATTTTTTCCCCTGTTTTCAATCCACCCTCAACAATTTTCTACTACTTCCTCCGTTTTTGACTTCTTGCATCACTTATCATAAACGGAAATTCCCAAATATTTGTAACAAACAAAAAATTTCCTTATACGGTAAATTTTTAAACTACAAAATTACAATTTTACCTCTACTTAAACACATTAAAAATCATTAACACAAACTAATTTTACCTAACCAACTGTATATAACAAAATCATAATCTAGTTAAACAATTCTTATCAAATCAAAACTCACAACAACCGGCACCTTCCCACTTAATCAATCATCAAACATGCATCTCTATCATCTTCCCCATCTTCATCATCTCCGTCTCTCTCCTTGCACCATGTTTGACATGGCGCAGGTTTTCAACACTTCGGCATGAGTGCACCGCTTGAATACGGCTAAGGATAAGAATATCAATACAACTTACAAAAGAGGACAAATAATAGCTTATAATTAGAAGTAATTAGATTGTTCTTGTATTTGTAAAAATAGGCATGTGAGTTTTTAATTAGTCACATGGCTATTTGTGTTTTTAAAAGCCATGTGCTAGGCATGTGTTTCTATTGTCTTGTGCCTATATAAAGGGCCATTTACTCATTGTAATATTCAGATTTTTGAAGATTAATAAACCA
The DNA here is from genome assembly GCF_026212465.1 of Amaranthus tricolor. Taxonomy (NCBI): domain Eukaryota; kingdom Viridiplantae; phylum Streptophyta; class Magnoliopsida; order Caryophyllales; family Amaranthaceae; genus Amaranthus; species Amaranthus tricolor. Next base: position 25,384,262 of record NC_080060.1, read on the forward strand.
TGTTTTAGAGAGAACAAGTGTTCTTGTTTTTAGGAAGTGACTTTATCACATCCCTAAACCTTAAACCATAAACCGTAAACCGTAAATCGTAAACCTAAAATCCAAAACCCAAAACTCTAAACCCTAAACCAAAAACCCTAAAACCCAAAACCGTAAAACCCTAAAATCCTAAACCCTAAACTCTAAACCTTGAACCCTAAAACCCTAAACCCTAAAACCATAAATCTTAAACACTAAAACTCTAAACCCTAAATCCTAAACCCTAAAACCCTCAACCCTCAACGCTATAACCCAAAACCCTAAAAGCTAACCCTAAAAACCTAACAGCCTAAACCCAAAACTCGAAAACCCTAAACCCTAGACCCTACACCCTAAACCCTAAACCTTAAACCCTAAAATCCTAAACCCTAAAGTCCTAAACCCTAAACACTAAACCCCTACCCTGAACCCTAAATCCTAAAGCCCTAATCCCTAAAACCTAAGCCCTAACCCTATAACCCTAAACCCTACACCCTAAAGCCCTAAAACCCTTATCCCCTAACCCTAAACCCTAAACCCTATACCCTATACCCTAAACACCAATCCCTAAACCCTAAACCTTAAACCCTAAACCCTATACCTTAAACCCTAAACCCTATACCCTAAAACCTAAACCCTAAACCCTAAAACCCTAAACCCTAAAACCTAAACCCTAATCCGTAAACCCTAAAACCCTAAACCCTAAACCCTAAACCCTAAAACCCTAAACCCTAAACCCTAAACCCTAAACCCTAAACCCAATACCCTAAGCACTAAACCCTAAACATTAAACCGTAAATCGTAAACCGTAAACCGTAAACCCTAAAAGCTAAACCTAAAACCCAAAACCCTAAACCCTAAACCCAAACCCTAAACCCTAAACCCTAAACCCTAAACCCTAAACCCTAACCCTTAAAACCTAAACACTAAACCCTAAACCCTAAACCCTAAACCCTAAACCCTAACCCTTAAAACCTAAACACTAAACCCTAAAGTCTAAACCCTAAACCCTAAACCCTAAAACCCTAAATCCTAAATACTAAAAGTCTAAACCCTAAACCCTAAACCCTAATACCCTAAACCCTCAACCCTATAACCCGAAACCCTAAAAGCTAATCCTAAAACCCTAAAAACCTAAACCCAAAACTCAAAACCCTAAACACTAGACCCAAACCCTAAACCCTAGACCCTCGACCCTAAACCCTAGACCCTAAAGCTTAAACTCTAAACCCTAAACCCTAAAATCCTAAACCTTAAAGCCCTAAACCCTAAACCCCTAAGCCTTAAACCATAAACCCTAAACCCTAATTCCTAAAGCCATAAGCCCCAAACCCTAAACCCTAAACCCTAAACCCTAAAACTTATATTCAAAACCCGAAACCCTAAAACCAAACCCAAAACCCTAAACCCTAAACCCTGAAACCTAAACCCAAAACCCTAAAATCCTAAACCCTAAACCCTAAACCCTAATCCCTAAAACACTAAAACCCTAAAACATTAAACCCTAAACCCTAACCCCTAAACCCTAAACCCTAAACCCTAAAACCATAAACCCTAAACCCCAAACAACAAACCCCAAACACCAAACCCCAAACCCCAAACCCTAAACCCTAAACCCTAAACCCTAAAACCCTAAAACCCTAAACCCTAAATCAAAAACCCGAAAATCCTAAACCCTAAACCCTATACCCTTAACCCTTAACCCTAAACCCTAAACCGAAACCCTAAACCCTAAACCCTAAACCCCTAAACCCTAAACCCTAAACCCTATACCCTAAACCCTATACCCTAAACCCTATACCCTAAACCCCTAAACCCTAAACCCTAAACCCTAAACCCTAAAACCCTAAACCCTAAACCCTAAAACCTAAACCCAAAACCCTAAAATCCTAAACCCTAAACCCTAAACCCTAATCGCTAAAACACAGAAACCCTAAACCCTAAACCCTAAACGCTAACCCCTAAACCCTAAACCCTAAGCCCTAAACCCTAAAACTATAAACTCTAAACCCCAAACACCAAACCCCAAACACCAAACACCAAACCCCAAACCCTAAACCCTAAACCCTAAAACCCTAAAACCCTAAACCCTAAAACCAAAACCCTAAAATCATAATCCCTAAATCCTAAACCCTAAACCCTAAACCCTAAACCGAAACACTAAACCCTAAACCCTAAACCCCTAAACCCTAAACCCTAAACCCGAAACCCCTAAACCCGAAACCCCTAACCCCTAAACCCTAAACCCTAAACACTAAACCCTAAACCCTAAACCCTAAACCGAAACCCTAAACCCTAAACCTTAAACCCCTAAACCCTAAACCCGAAACCCCTAAACCCTAAACCCTAAACCCTAAACCCTAAACCCTAAAACCCTAAACCCTAAAACCCTAAAACCCTAAAACCTAAACCCTAATCCCCTAAACCCTAAACCCTAAAACCCTAAACCCCTAAATCCTAAACCCTATACCCTAACCCTAAACCCTAAACCTAAAACCCTAAAACCTAAAACCCTAAAACACTAAACCCTGAACCCTAAACCCTAAAACCTATACCCTATACCCTAAACCCTGAACCCCTATACCCTAAACACTATACCCTATACCCTATTCCCTATACCCTAAACCCTAAACCCTAAATCCTAAACCCTACTTGGTTGGGAGGAGAGCTTTTACTTTGTTTATATGTTGTAGTGTCTTAGCATTACTTAGTTGAGTGACATGGAGGTGGGTGTTGTACCACACACGCGCGCGCGCCGGGTCGTGCTTGGGCCTCGGGCCTAGGCCATGGGGTCTTAGAGAAAGCAATGCGCGGGCGTGGCCGGGTCTCTTTTATCTTATTTGAGAAATTTTCTTTCCTTTCTTTGTTGATAGAATATTCCTTAACATTTATTCCGGTTTTGACTACTGGCTGTTGTGAATGTGTCTCCTTGATTGTAGTTGGTCGTGACTCTCCTTGATTATTGTTGGTCGTTACTTTTTATTGCTCCATATTAATCGACTTAATCTGGAAGGTTTTTAGGCCGAGCAGTTTCCTTCTTTTCTTCTAGTCATTTTCGCTTTGCTGCCTATATATATACTCGATTTTCCTTCAGCCGAAATACACATTAATTCGTACCTCTCTCTCTTCTCTATAATCTAACCAGTGTTCTTTATTTTTCTAGACAAGTATTCTGAATTTTGGTCAGGTTTGTGAGTGCACACAAACTCCGGCGTCGTGCTTATCCTGAAGGGCGACCGCTTCTTGTCTACCGCACCGGGAGGTAGCGCGGAATCGTCTTTTAGCTTGTTATTCTGCAAGCAATAAAATAGAAATTCACGCATCAAGAGATAAGTGATTTCTGTTTTATTGCTTACAGAATAACAGTTAGTTGTTTGTGCTTTGTTTATAAGTGTACTCAATCGAGGAGGTTTATTTGAATGGTTTGAAAGCTTGACTATTAGTTCTTGAGTTACTGTTGAAGTGTTGAGGTATTTCACAAATATATACCACTAATAAGAACAAGAGGAGCAAATGAAATCTGAAAAGTTCAATGCAAACGAACTGTCACAGAAATAGTGAAGAACATGAATGTGGCATAACAAGATATTGAAACACCACGCATCGATGCAAAGCTGATTAAACACACACACACACATGCACGCACGCACGCACACACACACACACACACACACACACACACACACACACACACACACACACACACACACACACACACACACACACACACACACAAACACACACACACACACACACATATATATATATATATATATATATATATATATATATATATATATATATATATATGTATATATATATATATATATGTATATATATATATATATATGTATATATATATATATATATATATATATATATATATATATATATATATATATATATATATATATATATATATATATATATATATATATATATATATATATATATATATATATATATACATATATATATACATATATATATATATATATATATATATATATATATATACATATATATATATATATATATATATAAATATATATATATATATATATATATACATATATATATATATATATATATACATATATATATATATATACATATATATATATATATACATATATATATATATATACATATATATATATATATATACATATATATATATATATATATATATATATATATATATATATATATATATATATATATATATATATATATATATATATATATATATATATATATATATATATATATATATATATATATATATATATATATATATATATATATATATAACCAAATGAACCCTCAGATAAGAAGATTAGAACAAAGTTCAAATGACATACCATATTCTGCAAAATTGGCATGAAGCATCAAGATTATGACATATCAACCAAACAAAATGATCAACTCTTTATGGTCTACAAACAAGACGATTATTGATCCCGAGTACTCGTACAATGTATACAATTTAACAAAGAAATGGTAAACTTTTGTGGCATATCAAAATTATCATTGACTTATATGTCACACATAGATTAGCATATAACAATAACATTGACTCTCACAAAATTAACCTTTACTTCTGAACAGACTCAAAGATTGTGTGATAACTAAAGCTTTTTTTTTAAGCAAACTGTGCACCCTATCATTACTCAATATCCATATCCGCTAGCCTTTGGAAGCTTTCCGGGAATGGAGCAAAACGTACAAGTTCGGAGACATTATTCATCTCTGATCTGGCAACCCAATGGGCCACCGTATTCCCTTCCCGCTTAACATGACTACATATAAAAGAATTAAAAGAGGATCCCAACTAATAATACGATTAATAAGTAAGTGCAAATAAGTGAAGCCTTCTTGTTTCGAGTGCACTTTTTGTACTATTCCGAGAGCGTCACTTTCAATCCATACACATTGTAGCCAAGTCGTTTTGCTAGCTCCAGCCCGTACACCTTTGCAGCAGCTTTAGCTATCCCTGGATCCCAATAACCCGTTACACATTTCGTACTAGTAAACATAAGGCAGCCTGTACTATCCTTGGCAGCAGCTCCTAGACCCACCTCTCCTCCATGCAGAATAGCAGCGTCGGTATTCAACTTTAATACTCCAGCAGGTGGCGTGACCCAGCAATTGACACTCCCAAAGCATCTTTCTCTCCCTCGTTCATGTACTCTAGCAGAATACAGTTTACAATCCCGGACATAATTGATAAGTAAAGTTTTCATAATTGTCAATTGCTAAAGTGCTAAATACTCGGGAAAAAATAAACATATAAATAAATTAAAAACTCGAATATTATTTAGCTAATGATAGATTAAAAATCCATATAATAACAAGCAAATGCGTATTTGTGAATTATGATTACCAACTTAAATGCCTATGAAATTCAATGATGGTAGCAAGGTTATCACGATCAGGATTTTACTTTGAAGGATCGGATCGTAAAATCGATCGATCCTACCAAAATCATGTATAAAAAGCTTCATTTAAGTAAACTATATCTATTGTATACTCATATTTGAACTAAAATAATGTATACGAATTCAATCTTTTCAATAACTAGTTAAAAAGATGATACGATATACATGTGTATCAATCTTACTATCTTAGTACTTCCCAGATTTCTTGTATATATACATGTCAAAGTACAAGAGGACGATTTTTATATTACAACACAGTGTCAAGTACAAAATACACTAATTTATCTATATCTATATATCTATTACTAGAACGATGATGGTTGTAGTATCTTTTCCCCCACCTAAAATCATTAACTTTCTTATCCTGATTTTTTCCCCTGTTTTCAATCCACCCTCAACAATTTTCTACTACTTCCTCCGTTTTTGACTTCTTGCATCACTTATCATAAACGGAAATTCCCAAATATTTGTAACAAACAAAAAATTTCCTTATACGGTAAATTTTTAAACTACAAAATTACAATTTTACCTCTACTTAAACACATTAAAAATCATTAACACAAACTAATTTTACCTAACCAACTGTATATAACAAAATCATAATCTAGTTAAACAATTCTTATCAAATCAAAACTCACAACAACCGGCACCTTCCCACTTAATCAATCATCAAACATGCATCTCTATCATCTTCCCCATCTTCATCATCTCCGTCTCTCTCCTTGCACCATGTTTGACATGGCGCAGGTTTTCAACACTTCGGCATGAGTGCACCGCTTGAATACGGCTAAGGATAAGAATATCAATACAACTTACAAAAGAGGACAAATAATAGCTTATAATTAGAAGTAATTAGATTGTTCTTGTATTTGTAAAAATAGGCATGTGAGTTTTTAATTAGTCACATGGCTATTTGTGTTTTTAAAAGCCATGTGCTAGGCATGTGTTTCTATTGTCTTGTGCCTATATAAAGGGCCATTTGCTCATTGTAATATTCAGATTTTTGAAGATTAATAAACCATGTTTTAGAGAGAACAAGTGTTCTTGTTTTTAGGAAGTGACTTTATCACATCCCTAAACCTTAAACCATAAACCGTAAACCGTAAATCGTAAACCTAAAATCCAAAACCCAAAACTCTAAACCCTAAACCAAAAACCCTAAAACCCAAAACCGTAAAACCCTAAAATCCTAAACCCTAAACTCTAAACCTTGAACCCTAAAACCCTAAACCCTAAAACCATAAATCCTAAACACTAAAACTCTAAACCCTAAATCCTAAACCCTAAAACCCTCAACCCTCAACGCTATAACCCAAAACCCTAAAAGCTAACCCTAAAAACCTAACAGCCTAAACCCAAAACTCGAAAACCCTAAACCCTAGACCCTAAACCCTAGACCCTAAACCCTAGACCCTACACCCTAAACCCTAAACCTTAAACCCTAAAATCCTAAACCCTAAAGTCCTAAACCCTAAACACTAAACCCCTACCCTGAACCCTAAATCCTAAAGCCCTAATCCCTAAAACCTAAGCCCTAACCCTATAACCCTAAACCCTACACCCTAAAGCCCTAAAACCCTTATCCCCTAACCCTAAACCCTAAACCCTATACCCTATACCCTAAACACCAATCCCTAAACCCTAAACCTTAAACCCTAAACCCTATACCTTAAACCCTAAACCCTATACCCTAAACCTTAAACCCTAAATCCTAGCCCTTAAACCCTAAACCCTAAACCCTAAAATCCAAAATCCTAAAACCATAAACCCTAAACCATAAACCCTAAAGCCATAAACCCTAAAACCCTAAACCTTAAAACCCTAAACCCCAAAACCTAAACCCCTTAACCATAAACCCTAAAACCCTTAGCCCTAAGCCCTAAACCCAATACCCTAAACACTAAACCCTAAACCTTAAACCGTAAACCCTAAACGCTAAACCTAAAACCCAAAACCCTAAACCCTAAACCCGAACCCTAAACCCTAAACCCTAACCGCTAAAACCTAAACACTAAACCCTAAACCCTAAACCCTAAACCTTAAACCCTAAACCCTATACCCTGAACCTTAAACCCTAAATCCAAGCCCCTAAACCCTAAGCCCTAAACCCGAAGATGCATAACCCTAAAACCATAAACCCTAAACCATAAACCCCTTAACCATAAACCCTAAAACCCTAAACCTTAAAAACCTAAACCCTAAAACCTAAACCCCTTAACCATAAACCCTAAAACCCTAAGCCCTAAGCCCTAAACCCAATACCCTAAACACTAAACCCTAAACCTTAAACCGTAAATCGTAAACCGTAAACCCTTAACGCTAAACGTAAAACCCAAAACCCAAAACCCTAAACCCAAACCCTAAACCCTAAACCCTAACCCCTAAAACCTAAACACTAAACCCTAAAGTCTAAACCCTAAACCCAAAATCCTAAAACATAAATCCTAAATACTAAAACTCTAAACCCTAAACCCTAATATCCGAAACCCTCAACCCTATAACCCGAAACCCTAAAAGCTAATCCTAAAACCCTAAAAGCCTAAACCCAAAACTCGAAAACCCTAAACCCTATACCCTATACCCTAAACCCTAAACCCTCGACCCAAAAACCTAGACCCTACAGCTTAAACTCTAAATCCTAAACCCTAAAATCCTAAACCCATGAGCCCTAAACCCTAAACCCCTAAGCCTTAAACCAAAAACTCTAAACCCTAAATCCTAAAGCCCTAAGCCCTAAAACCTAAACCCTAAACCTTAAACCCAAAACCCGAAACCCTAAAACCAAACCCAAAACCCTAAACCCTAAACCCTAAAACCTAAACCCAAAACCCTAAAACCCTAAACCTTAAAACCTAAACCCTAATCCGTAAACCCTAAAACCCTTAAACCCTAAATCCTAAACCCTAAACCCTAAAACCTTAAACCCTAAACCCTAAACCCTAAACCCTAAACTCGAAACCCTAAAAGCTAATCCTAAAACCCTAAAAGCATAACCCTAAAAGCATAAACCTAAAACTCGAAAACCCTAAACCCTAAACCCTAAACCCTAAACCGTAAACCCTCGACCCTAGACCTTAGACCCTACAGCTTAAACTCTAAATCCTAAACCCTAAAATCCTAAACCTAAGAGCCCTAAACCCTAAACCCCTAAGCCTTAAACCATAAACTCTAAACCCTAAATCCTAAAGCCTTAAGCCCTAAACCATAAACCCTAAACCCTAAACCTTAAACCTAAAACCCGAAACCCTAAAACCAAACCCAAAACCCTAAACCCTAAACCCTAAAACCATAAACCCTAAAACCTAAACCCTAATCCGTAAACCCTAAAACCCTAAAACCCTAAACCCTAAACCCTAAACCCTAAAACCCCAAACCCTAAACCCTAAACCCTAAACCCTAAACCCTAAACCCTAAACCTTAAAACCCTAAACCCTAAACCCTAAACCCTAAACCCAATACCCTAAACACTAAACCCTAAACCTTAAACCGTAAATCGTAAACCGTAAACCCTAAAAGCTAAATCTAAAACCCAAAACCCTAAACCCTAAACCCAAACCCTAAACCCTAAACCCTAACCCCTAAAACCTAAACACTAAACCCTAAAGTCTAAACCCTAAACCCAAAACCCTAAAACCCGAAATCCTAAATACTAAAACTCTAAACCCTAAACCCTAATATCCTAAACCTTCAACCCTATAACCCGAAACCCTAAAAGTTAATCCTAAAACCCTAAAAGCCTATAGCCAAAACTTGAAAACCCTAAACACTATACCCTAAACCCTAAACCCTAAACCCTAAACCGAAA
>NC_080060.1:25401025-25403525 GCF_026212465.1 Amaranthus tricolor
TCAATGCAAACGAACTGTCACAGAAATAGTAAAGAACATGAATGTGGGATAACAAGATATTGAAACACCACGCATCGATGCAAAGCTGATTAAACACACACACACGCATGCGCGCACGCACGCACGCACGCACACACACACACACACACACACACACACACACACACACACACACACACACACACACACACACACACACATATATATATATATATATATATATATATATATATATATATATATATATATATATATATTATATATATGTATATATATATATATATATATATATATATATATATATATATATATATATATATATGTATATATATATATATGTATATATATATATTATATATATGTATATATATATATATATATATATATATATATATATATATATATATATATATATATATATATATATATATATATATATATATATATATATATATATATATATATATATATATATATATATATATATATATATATATATATATATATATATATATATAGCAAATGAACCCTCAGATAAGAAGATTAGAACAAAGTTCAAATGACATACCATATTCTGCAAAATTGGCATGAAGCATCAAGATTATGACATATCAACCAAACAAAATGATCAACTCTTTATGGTCTACAAACAAGACGATTATTGATCCCGAGTACTCGTACAATGCATACAATTTAACAAAGAAATGGTAAACTTTTGTGGCATATCAAAATTATCATTGACTTATATGTCACACATAGATTAGCATATAACAATAACATTGACTCTCACAAAATTAACCTTTACTACTGAACAGACTCAAAGATTGTGTGATAACTAAAGCTTTATTTTTTTTAAGCAAACTGTGCACCTTATCATTACTCAATATCCATATCCGCTAGCCATTGGAAGCTTTCCGGGAATGGAGCAAAACGTACAAGTTCGGAGACATTATTCATACCCTAAACCCTAAACCCTAAACCGAAACCCTAAACCCTAAACCCTAAACCCCTAAACCCTAAACCCTAAACCCGAAACCCCTAAACCCGAAACCCCTAACCCCTAAACCCTAAACCCTAAACACTAAACCCTAAACCCTAAACCCTAAACCCTAAACCCTAAACCCTAAACCCTAAACCCTAAACCCTAAACCCGAAACCCTAAAACCAAACCCAAAACCCTAAACCCTAAACCCTAAAACCTAAACCCAAAACCCTAAAACCCTAAACCTTAAAACCTAAACCCTAATCCGTAAACCCTAAAACCCTTAAACCCTAAACCCTAAACCATAAACCCTAAACCCAATACCCTAAACACTAAACCCTAAACCTTAAACCGTAAATCGTAAACCGTAAACCCTAAAAGCTAAATCTAAAACCCAAAACCCTAAACCCTAAACCCAAACCCTAAACCCTAAACCCTAACCCCTAAAACCTAAACACTAAACCCTAAAGTCTAAACCCTAAACCCAAAACCCTAAAACCCGAAATCCTAAATACTAAAACTCTAAACCCTAAACCCTAATATCCTAAACCTTCAACCCTATAACCCGAAACCCTAAAAGTTAATCCTAAAACCCTAAAAGCCTATAGCCAAAACTTGAAAACCCTAAACACTATACCCTAAACCCTAAACCCTAAACCCTAGACCCTCGACCCTAAACCCTAGACCCTAAAGCTTAAACTCTAAACCCTAAACCCTAAAATCCTAAACCCTAGAGCCCTAAACCCTTAAGCCTTAAACCATAAACCCTAAACCCTTAATCCTAAAGCTTTAAGCCCTAAACCCTAAACCCTAAACCCTAAACCTTAAACCCAAAACCTGAAACCCTAAAACCAAACTCAAAACACTAAACCCTAAACCCTAAAACCTAAACCCTAAACCCTAAAACCCTAAAATCCTAAACCCTAAACCCTAAACCCTAAACCCTAAACCCTAAACCGAAACCCTAATCCCTAAATCCTAAACCCCTAAACCCTAAACCCTAAACCCTAAACCCTAAACTCCTAAACCCTAAATCCTAAACCCTAAAACCCTAAACCCTAAAACCCTAAACACTAAACCCTAAACCTTAAACCGTAAATTGTAAACCGTAAACCCTAAAAGCTAAACCTAAAACCCAAAACCTTAAACCCTAAACCCAAATCCTAAACCCTAAACCCTAACTCCTAAAACCTAAACACTAAAACCTAAACCCTAAACCCTAAATCTTAAACCCTGAACCCTATACCCTAAACCTTAAACCCTAAATCCTAGCCCCTAAACCCTAAACCCTAAACCCTAAACCCTAAAATCCAAAACCCTAAAACCATAAACCCTAAACCATAAACCCTAAAGCCATTAACCCTAAAACCCTAAACCTTAAAACCCTAAACCCTAAAACCTAAACCCCTTAACCATAAACCCTAAAACCCTAAGCTCGAAGCCCTAAACCCAATACCCTAAACACTAAACCCTAAACCTTAAACCGTAATTCGTAAACCGTAAACCCTAAACGCTAAA
>NC_080060.1:25413525-25433525 GCF_026212465.1 Amaranthus tricolor
ATATATATATATATATATATATATGTATATATATATATTATATATATGTATATATATATATATATATATATATATATATATATATATATATATATATATATATATATATATATATATATATACATATATATATATATATATATATATATATATATATATATATATATATATAGCAAATGAACCCTCAGATAAGAAGATTAGAACAAAGTTCAAATGACATACCATATTCTGCAAAATTGGCATGAAGCATCAAGATTATGACATATCAACCAAACAAAATGATCAACTCTTTATGGTCTACAAACAAGACGATTATTGATCCCGAGTACTCGTAAAATGCATACAATTTAACAAAGAAATGGTAAACTTTTGTGGCATATCAAAATTATCATTGACTTATATGTCACACATAGATTAGCATATAACAATAACATTGACTCTCACAAAATTAACCTTTACTACTGAACAGACTCAAAGATTGTGTGATAACTAAAGCTTTATTTTTTTTAAGCAAACTGTGCACCTTATCATTACTCAATATCCATATCCGCTAGCCATTGGAAGCTTTCCGGGAATGGAGCAAAACGTACAAGTTCGGAGACATTATTCATACCCTAAACCCAAAACCTTAAAACCATAAATCCTAAATACTAAAACTCTAAACCCTAAACCCTAAACCCTAATACCCTAAACCCTCAATCCTATAACCCGAAACCCTAAAAGCTAATCCTAAAACCCTAAAAGCCTAAACCCAAAAGTCGAAAACCCTAAACCCTATACCCTAAACCCTAAACCCTAAACCCTCGACCCTAAACCCTAGACCCTAGACCCTACAGCTTAAACTCTAAATCCTAAACCCTAAAATCTTAAACCCAAGAGCCCTAAACCCTAAACCCCTAAGCCTTAAACCATAAACTCTAAACCCTAAATCCTAAGGCCCTAAGCCCTAAACCCTAAACCTTAAACCCAAAACTCGAAACCCTAAAACCAAACCCAAAACCCTAAACCCTAAACCCTAAAACCCTAAACCCTAAAACCTAAACCCTAATCCGTAAACCCTAAAACCCTAAAACCCTAAACACTAAACCCTAAACCCTAAACCCTAAACCCAATACCCTAAATACTAAACCCTAAACCTTAAACCGTAAATCGTAAACCGTAAACCCTAAAAGCTAAACCTAAAACCCTAAACCCTAAACCCTAAACCCAAACCCTAAACCCTAAACCCTAACCCCTAAAACCTAAACACTAAACCCTAAAGTCTAAAGTCTAAACCCTATACCATAAAACCCTAAATTCTAAATACTAAAACTCTAAACCCTAAACCCTAAACCCTAATACCCTAAACCCTCAACCCTAGAACCCGAAACCCTAAAAGCCTAAAGCCAAAACTTGATAACCCTTTAACACTATACCCTAAACACTAAACCCTAGACCCTCGACGCTAAACCCTAGACCCTAAAGCTTAAACTTTAAACACTAAACCCTACAATCCTAAACCCTAGAGCCCTAAACCCTAAACCCTTAAGCCTCAAACCATAAACCCTAAACCCTAAATCCTAAAGCTTTAAGCCCTAAACCCTAAACCCTAAACCCTAAACGTTAAACCCAAAACCTAAAACCCTAAAACCAAACCCAAAACCCAAAACCCTAAACCCTAAACACCAAACCCCAAACCCCAAACCCTAAACCCTAAACCCTAAAACCCTAAAACCCTAAACCCTAAACCCAAAACCCTAAAATCCTAAACCCTAAACCCTAAACCCTTAACCCTAAACCCTAAACCCTAAACCGAAACCCTACACCCTAAACCCTAAACCCCTAAACCCTAAACCCTAAACCCTAAACCCTAAACCCCTAAACGCTAAATCCTAAACCCTAAAACCCTAAACCCTAAAACCCTAAAACCCTAAACCCTAAACACTAAACCCTAAACCCTAAACCCTAAACCCCTAAACCCTAAACCCTAAACCCTAAAACCCTAAACCCCTAAGTCCTAAACCCTAAACCCTAACCCTAAACCCTAAACCTATAATCCTGAAACCTAAAACCCTAAAACACTAAACCTTGAACCCTAAACCCTAAAACCTATACCCTATACCCTATACCCTAAACCCCTATACCCTAAACACTATACCATATACCTTAAATTCTAAACCCTAAAACCTACTTGCTTGGGAGGAGAGCTTTTACTTTGTTTATATGTTGTAGTATCTTAGCATTACTTAGTTGAGTGACTTGGAAGTGGGTGTTGTACCACACACGCGCGCGCGCCGGGTCGTGCTCGGGCCTCGGGCCTTGGCCGTGGGGTCTTGGGGAATGCAATGCGCGGGCGTGGCCGGGTCTCTTTTATCTTTTTTGAGAAATTTTCTTTCCTTTCTTTGTTGATAGAATATTCCTTAACATTTAATCCGGTTTTGACTACTGGCTGTTGTGAATATGTCTCCTTGATTGTAGTTGGTCGTTACTCTCCTTGATTATTTTTGGTGGTTACTTTTTATTGCTCCATACTAATCGACTTAATCTGGAAGGTTTTTAGGCCGAGCAGTTTCCTTCTTTTCTTCTAGTCTTTTTCCCTTTGCTGCCAATATATAAATTCGGTTTTCCTTCAGCCGAAATACACATTAATTCGTACCTCTCTCTCCTCTCTAAAATCTAACCAGTGTTCTTTATTTTTCTAGACAAGTATTCTGAATTTTGGTCAAGTTTGTGAGTGCACACAAACTCCGGCGTCGTGCTTATCCTGGAGGGCGACCGCTTCTTGTCTACTGCACCGGGAGGTAGCGCGAAATCGCCTTTTAGCTTGTTATTCTGCAAACAATAAAATAGAAATTCACGCATCAAGAGATAAGTGATTTCTGTTTTATTGCTTACAGAATAACAGTTAGTTGTTTGTGCTTTGGTTATAAGTGTACTCAATCGAGGAGGTTTATTTGAATGGTTTGAATGCTTGACTATCAGTTCTTGAGTTACTGTTGAAGTGTTGAGGTGTTTCACAAATATATACCACTAATAAGAACAAGAGGAGCAAATGAAATCTGAAAAGTTCAATGCAAACGAACTGTCACAGAAATAGTAAAGAACATGAATGTGGGATAACAAGATATTGAAACACCACGCATCGATGCAAAGCTGATTAAACACACACACACGCATGCGCGCACGCACGCACGCACGCACACACACACACACACACACACACACACATACACACACACACACACACACACACACACACACACACACACACACACACACACACACACACACACACACACACACACACACACACACACACATATATATATATATATATATATATATATATATATATATATATATATATATATATATATGTATATATATATATATATGTATATATATATATATATATATATATATATATATATATATATATATATATATATATATATATATATATGTATATATATATATATGTATATATATATATATATATGTATATATATATATATATATATATATATATATATATATATATATATATATATATATATATATATATATATATATATATATATAACCAAATGAACCCTCAGATAAGAAGATTAGAACAAAGTTCAAATGACATACCATATTCTGCAAAATTGGCATGAAGCATCAAGATTATGACATATCAACCAAACAAAATGATCAACTCTTTATGGTCTACAAACAAGACGATTATTGATCCCGAGTACTCGTACAATGCATACAATTTAACAAAGAAATGGTAAACGTTTGTGGCATATCAAAATTATCATTGACTTATATGTCACACATAGATTAGCATATAACAATAACATTGACTCTCACAAAATTAACCTTTACTACTGAACAGACTCAAAGATTGTGTGATAACTAAAGCTTTTTTTTTTTTAAGCAAACTGTGCACCCTATCATTACTCAATATCCATATCCGCTAGCCTTTGGAAGCTTTCCGGGAATGGAGCAAAACGTACAAGTTCGGAGACATTATTCATCTCTGATCTGGCAACCCAATGGGCCACCGTATTCCCTTCCCGCTTAACATGACTACATATAAAAGAATTAAAAGAGGATCCCAACTAATAATACGATTAATAAGTAAGTGCAAATAAGTGAAGCCTTCTTGTTTCGAGTGCACCTTTTGTACTATTCCGAGAGCGTCACTTTAAATCCATACACATTGTAGCCAAGTCATTTTGCTAGCTCCAGCCCGTACACCTTTGCAGCAGCTTTAGCTATCCCTGGATCCCAATAACCCCTTACACATTTCGTACCTGTAAACATAAGGCAGCCTGTACTATCCTTGGCAGCAGCTCCTAGACCCACCTCTCCTCCATGCAAAATAGCAGCGTCAGTATTCAACTTTAATACTCCAGCAGGTGGCGTGACCCAACAATTGACACTCCCAAAGCATCTTTCTCTCCCTCGTTCATGTACTCTAGCAGATTACAGTTTACAATCCCGGACATAAATGATAAGTAAAGTTTTCATAATTGTCAATTGCTAAAGTGCTAAATACTCGGGAAAAAATAAACATATAAATAAATTAAAAACTCGAATATTATTTAGCTAATGATAGATTAAAAATCCATATAATAACAAGCAAATGCGTATTTGTGAATTATGATTACCAACTTAAATGCCTATGAAATTCAATGATGGTAGCAAGGTTATCACGATCAGGATTTTACTTTGAAGGATCGGATCGTAAAATCGATCGATCCTACCAAAATCATGTATAAAAAGCTTCATTTAAGTAAACTATATCTATTGTATACTCATATTTGAACTAAAATAATGTATACGAATTCAATCTTTTCAATAACTAGTTAAAAAGATGATACGATATACATGCGTATCAATCTTACTATCTTAGTACTTCCCAGATTTCTTGTATATATACATGTCAAAGTACAAGAGGGCGATTTTTATATTACAACACAGTGTCAAGTACAAAATACACTAATTTATCTATATCTATATATCTATTACTAGAACGATGATGGTTGTAGTATCTTTTCCCCCACCTAAAATCATTAACTTTCTTAACCTGATTTTTTCCCCTGTTTTCAATCCACCCTCAAAAATTTTCTACTACTTCCTCCGTTTTTGACTTCTTGCAACACTTATCATAAACGGAAATTCCCAAATACTTGTAACAAACAAAAAGTTTCCTTATACGGTAAATTTTTAAACTACAAAATTACAATTTTACCTCTACTTAAACACATTAAAAATCAATAACACAAACTAATTTTACCTAACCAACTGTATATAACAAAATCATAATCTAGTTAAACAATTCTTATCAAATCAAAACTCACAACAACCGGCACCTTCCCACTAAATCAATCATCAAACATGCATCTCTATCATCTTCCCCATCTTCATCATCTCCCTCTCTCTCCTTGCACCATGTTTTACATGGCGCAGGTTTTCAACACTTTGGCATGAATGCACACGCTTGAATACGGCTAAGGATAAGGATATCAATACAACTTACAAAAGAGGACAAATAATAGCTTATAATTAGAAGTAATTAGATTGTTCTTGTATTTGTAAAAATAGGCATGTGAGTTTTTAATTAGTCACATTGCTATTTGTGTTTTTAAAAGCCATGTGCTAGGCATGTGTTTCTATTGTCTTGTGCCTATATAAAGGGCCATTTACTCATTGTAATATTCAGATTTTTGATGATTAATAAACCATGTTTTAGAGAGAACAAGTGTTCTTGTTTTTAAAAAGTGACTTTATCACATCCCTAAACCTTAAACCATAAACCGTAAACCGTAAATCGTAAACCTAAAACCCTAAACCCAAAACTCTAAACCCTAAACCAAAAACCATAAAACCCAAAACCCTAAAGCCCTAAAATCCTAAACCTTAAACTCTAAACCTTGAACCCTAAAACCCTGAACCCTAAAACCCTAAAACACTAAATCCCAAACACTAAAACTCTAAACCCTAAATCCTAAACCCTAAAACCCTCAACCCTCAACGCTATAACCCGAAACCCTAAAAGCTAACCCTAAAAACCTAACAGCCTAAACCCAAATCTCGAAAACCCTAAACCCTAGACCCTAAACCCTAGACCCTACACCTTAAACCCTAAACCTTAAACCCTAAAATCCTAAACCCTAAGACACTAAACCCCTACCTTGAACCCTAAATCTTAAAGCCCTAATCCCAAAAACCTAAGCCCTAACCCTAAAACCCTAAACCCTACAACCTAAAACCCTAAAACCCTAAACCCCTAACCCTAAACCCTAAACCCTATACCCTATACCCTAAACCCCAATCCCTAAACCCTAAACCTTAAACCCTAAACCCTATACCCTAAACCTTAAACCCTAAACCCTATACCCTAAACCTTAAACCCTAAATCCTAGCCCTTACACCTAAACCCTAAACCCTAAAATCCAAAACCCTAATACCATAAACCCTAAACCATAAACCCTAAAGCCATAAACCCTAAAACCCTAAACCTTAAAACCCTATACCCTAAAACCTAAACCCCTTAACCATAAACCCTAAAACCCTAAGCCCTAAAACCTAAACCCAATACCCTAAACACTAAACCCTAAACCTTAAACCGTAAATCGTAAACCGTAAACCGTAAACGCTAAATCTAAAACCCTAAACCCTAAACCCAAACCCTAAACCCAAAGCCCTAAACCCTAAACCCTAAACCCTAAACCCTAAACCCTAAACCCTAAACCCTAAACCATAAACTCTAAACCCTAAATCCTAAGGCCCTAAGCCCTAAACCCTAAACCTTAAACCCAAAACTCGAAACCCTAAAACCAAACCCAAAACCCTAAACCCTAAACCCTAAAACCCTAAACCCTAAAACCTAAACCCTAATCCGTAAACCCTAAAACCCTAAAACCCTAAACACTAAACCCTAAACCCTAAACCCTAAACCCAATACCCTAAACACTAAACCCTAAACCTTAAACCGTAAATCGTAAACCGTAAACCCTAAAAGCTAAACCTAAAACCCTAAACCCTAAACCCTAAACCCAAACCCTAAACCCTAAACCCTAACCCCTAAAACCTAAACACTAAACCCTAAAGTCTAAAGTCTAAACCCTATACCATAAAACCCTAAATTCTAAATACTAAAACTCTAAACCCTAAACCCTAAACCCTAATACCCTAAACCCTCAACCCTAGAACCCGAAACCCTAAAAGCCTAAAGCCAAAACTTGATAACCCTTTAACACTATACCCTAAACACTAAACCCTAGACCCTCGACGCTAAACCCTAGACCCTAAAGCTTAAACTTTAAACACTAAACCCTACAATCCTAAACCCTAGAGCCCTAAACCCTAAACCCTTAAGCCTTAAACCATAAACCCTAAACCCTAAATCCTAAAGCTTTAAGCCCTAAACCCTAAACCCTAAACCCTAAACGTTAAACCCAAAACATAAAACCCTAAAACCAAACCCAAAACCCAAAACCCTAAACCCTAAACACCAAACCCCAAACCCCAAACCCTAAACCCTAAACCCTAAAACCCTAAAACCCTAAACCCTAAACCCAAAACCCTAAAATCCTAAACCCTAAACCCTTAACCCTAAACCCTAAACCCTAAACCGAAACCCTACACCCTAAACCCTAAACCCCTAAACCCTAAACCCTAAACCCTAAACCCTAAACCCCTAAACGCTAAATCCTAAACCCTAAAACCCTAAACCCTAAAACCCTAAAACCCTAAACCCTAAACACTAAACCCTAAACCCTAAACCCTAAACCCCTAAACCCTAAACCCTAAACCCTAAAACCCTAAACCCCTAAGTCCTAAACCCTAAACCCTAAAACCCTAAACCCTAAAACCTAAACCCTAATCCGTAAACCCTAAAACCCTAAAACCCTAAACACTAAACCCTAAACCCTAAACCCTAAACCCAATACCCTAAACACTAAACCCTAAACCTTAAACCGTAAATCGTAAACCGTAAACCCTAAAAGCTAAACCTAAAACCCTAAACCCTAAACCCTAAACCCAAACCCTAAACCCTAAACCCTAACCCCTAAAACCTAAACACTAAACCCTAAAGTCTAAAGTCTAAACCCTATACCATAAAACCCTAAATTCTAAATACTAAAACTCTAAACCCTAAACCCTAATACCCTAAACCCTCAACCCTAGAACCCGAAACCCTAAAAGCCTAAAGCCAAAACTTGATAACCCTTTAACACTATACCCTAAACACTAAACCCTAGACCCTCGACGCTAAACCCTAGACCCTAAAGCTTAAACTTTAAACACTAAACCCTACAATCCTAAACCCTAGAGCCCTAAACCCTAAACCCTTAAGCCTTAAACCATAAACCCTAAACCCTAAATCCTAAAGCTTTAAGCCCTAAACCCTAAACCCTAAACCCTAAACGTTAAACCCAAAACCTAAAACCCTAAAACCAAACCCAAAACCCAAAACCCTAAACCCTAAACACCAAACCCCAAACCCCAAACCCTAAACCCTAAACCCTAAAACCCTAAAACCCTAAACCCTAAACCCAAAACCCTAAAATCCTAAACCCTAAACCCTTAACCCTAAACCCTAAACCCTAAACCGAAACCCTACACCCTAAACCCTAAACCCCTAAACCCTAAACCCTAAACCCTAAACCCTAAACCCCTAAACGCTAAATCCTAAACCCTAAAACCCTAAACCCTAAAACCCTAAAACCCTAAACCCTAAACACTAAACCCTAAACCCTAAACCCTAAACCCCTAAACCCTAAACCCTAAACCCTAAAACCCTAAACCCCTAAGTCCTAAACCCTAAACCCTAACCCTAAACCCTAAACCTATAATCCTGAAACCTAAAACCCTAAAACACTAAACCTTGAACCCTAAACCCTAAAACCTATACCCTATACCCTATACCCTAAACCCCTATACCCTAAACACTATACCATATACCTTAAATTCTAAACCCTAAAACCTACTTGCTTGGGAGGAGAGCTTTTACTTTGTTTATATGTTGTAGTATCTTAGCATTACTTAGTTGAGTGACTTGGAAGTGGGTGTTGTACCACACACGCGCGCGCGCCGGGTCGTGCTCGGGCCTCGGGCCTTGGCCGTGGGGTCTTGGGGAATGCAATGCGCGGGCGTGGCCGGGTCTCTTTTATCTTTTTTGAGAAATTTTCTTTCCTTTCTTTGTTGATAGAATATTCCTTAACATTTAATCCGGTTTTGACTACTGGCTGTTGTGAATATGTCTCCTTGATTGTAGTTGGTCGTTACTCTCCTTGATTATTTTTGGTGGTTACTTTTTATTGCTCCATACTAATCGACTTAATCTGGAAGGTTTTTAGGCCGAGCAGTTTCCTTCTTTTCTTCTAGTCTTTTTCCCTTTGCTGCCAATATATAAATTCGGTTTTCCTTCAGCCGAAATACACATTAATTCGTACCTCTCTCTCCTCTCTAAAATCTAACCAGTGTTCTTTATTTTTCTAGACAAGTATTCTGAATTTTGGTCAAGTTTGTGAGTGCACACAAACTCCGGCGTCGTGCTTATCCTGGAGGGCGACCGCTTCTTGTCTACTGCACCGGGAGGTAGCGCGAAATCGCCTTTTAGCTTGTTATTCTGCAAACAATAAAATAGAAATTCACGCATCAAGAGATAAGTGATTTCTGTTTTATTGCTTACAGAATAACAGTTAGTTGTTTGTGCTTTGGTTATAAGTGTACTCAATCGAGGAGGTTTATTTGAATGGTTTGAATGCTTGACTATCAGTTCTTGAGTTACTGTTGAAGTGTTGAGGTGTTTCACAAATATATACCACTAATAAGAACAAGAGGAGCAAATGAAATCTGAAAAGTTCAATGCAAACGAACTGTCACAGAAATAGTAAAGAACATGAATGTGGGATAACAAGATATTGAAACACCACGCATCGATGCAAAGCTGATTAAACACACACACACGCATGCGCGCACGCACGCACGCACGCACACACACACACACACACACACACACACACATACACACACACACACACACACACACACACACACACACACACACACACACACACACACACACACACACACACACACACACACATATATATATATATATATATATATATATATATATATATATATATATATATATATATATATATATGTATATATATATATATATGTATATATATATATATATATATATATATATATATATATATATATATATATATATATATATATATATATATGTATATATATATATATGTATATATATATATATATGTATATATATATATATATATATATATATATATATATATATATATATATATATATATATATAACCAAATGAACCCTCAGATAAGAAGATTAGAACAAAGTTCAAATGACATACCATATTCTGCAAAATTGGCATGAAGCATCAAGATTATGACATATCAACCAAACAAAATGATCAACTCTTTATGGTCTACAAACAAGACGATTATTGATCCCGAGTACTCGTACAATGCATACAATTTAACAAAGAAATGGTAAACGTTTGTGGCATATCAAAATTATCATTGACTTATATGTCACACATAGATTAGCATATAACAATAACATTGACTCTCACAAAATTAACCTTTACTACTGAACAGACTCAAAGATTGTGTGATAACTAAAGCTTTTTTTTTTTTAAGCAAACTGTGCACCCTATCATTACTCAATATCCATATCCGCTAGCCTTTGGAAGCTTTCCGGGAATGGAGCAAAACGTACAAGTTCGGAGACATTATTCATCTCTGATCTGGCAACCCAATGGGCCACCGTATTCCCTTCCCGCTTAACATGACTACATATAAAAGAATTAAAAGAGGATCCCAACTAATAATACGATTAATAAGTAAGTGCAAATAAGTGAAGCCTTCTTGTTTCGAGTGCACCTTTTGTACTATTCCGAGAGCGTCACTTTAAATCCATACACATTGTAGCCAAGTCATTTTGCTAGCTCCAGCCCGTACACCTTTGCAGCAGCTTTAGCTATCCCTGGATCCCAATAACCCCTTACACATTTCGTACCTGTAAACATAAGGCAGCCTGTACTATCCTTGGCAGCAGCTCCTAGACCCACCTCTCCTCCATGCAAAATAGCAGCGTCAGTATTCAACTTTAATACTCCAGCAGGTGGCGTGACCCAACAATTGACACTCCCAAAGCATCTTTCTCTCCCTCGTTCATGTACTCTAGCAGATTACAGTTTACAATCCCGGACATAAATGATAAGTAAAGTTTTCATAATTGTCAATTGCTAAAGTGCTAAATACTCGGGAAAAAATAAACATATAAATAAATTAAAAACTCGAATATTATTTAGCTAATGATAGATTAAAAATCCATATAATAACAAGCAAATGCGTATTTGTGAATTATGATTACCAACTTAAATGCCTATGAAATTCAATGATGGTAGCAAGGTTATCACGATCAGGATTTTACTTTGAAGGATCGGATCGTAAAATCGATCGATCCTACCAAAATCATGTATAAAAAGCTTCATTTAAGTAAACTATATCTATTGTATACTCATATTTGAACTAAAATAATGTATACGAATTCAATCTTTTCAATAACTAGTTAAAAAGATGATACGATATACATGCGTATCAATCTTACTATCTTAGTACTTCCCAGATTTCTTGTATATATACATGTCAAAGTACAAGAGGGCGATTTTTATATTACAACACAGTGTCAAGTACAAAATACACTAATTTATCTATATCTATATATCTATTACTAGAACGATGATGGTTGTAGTATCTTTTCCCCCACCTAAAATCATTAACTTTCTTAACCTGATTTTTTCCCCTGTTTTCAATCCACCCTCAAAAATTTTCTACTACTTCCTCCGTTTTTGACTTCTTGCAACACTTATCATAAACGGAAATTCCCAAATACTTGTAACAAACAAAAAGTTTCCTTATACGGTAAATTTTTAAACTACAAAATTACAATTTTACCTCTACTTAAACACATTAAAAATCAATAACACAAACTAATTTTACCTAACCAACTGTATATAACAAAATCATAATCTAGTTAAACAATTCTTATCAAATCAAAACTCACAACAACCGGCACCTTCCCACTAAATCAATCATCAAACATGCATCTCTATCATCTTCCCCATCTTCATCATCTCCCTCTCTCTCCTTGCACCATGTTTTACATGGCGCAGGTTTTCAACACTTTGGCATGAATGCACACGCTTGAATACGGCTAAGGATAAGGATATCAATACAACTTACAAAAGAGGACAAATAATAGCTTATAATTAGAAGTAATTAGATTGTTCTTGTATTTGTAAAAATAGGCATGTGAGTTTTTAATTAGTCACATTGCTATTTGTGTTTTTAAAAGCCATGTGCTAGGCATGTGTTTCTATTGTCTTGTGCCTATATAAAGGGCCATTTACTCATTGTAATATTCAGATTTTTGATGATTAATAAACCATGTTTTAGAGAGAACAAGTGTTCTTGTTTTTAAAAAGTGACTTTATCACATCCCTAAACCTTAAACCATAAACCGTAAACCGTAAATCGTAAACCTAAAACCCTAAACCCAAAACTCTAAACCCTAAACCAAAAACCATAAAACCCAAAACCCTAAAGCCCTAAAATCCTAAACCTTAAACTCTAAACCTTGAACCCTAAAACCCTGAACCCTAAAACCCTAAAACACTAAATCCTAAACACTAAAACTCTAAACCCTAAATCCTAAACCCTAAAACCCTCAACCCTCAACGCTATAACCCGAAACCCTAAAAGCTAACCCTAAAAACCTAACAGCCTAAACCCAAATCTCGAAAACCCTAAACCCTAGACCCTAAACCCTAGACCCTACACCTTAAACCCTAAACCTTAAACCCTAAAATCCTAAACCCTAAGACACTAAACCCCTACCTTGAACCCTAAATCTTAAAGCCCTAATCCCAAAAACCTAAGCCCTAACCCTAAAACCCTAAACCCTACAACCTAAAACCCTAAAACCCTAAACCCCTAACCCTAAACCCTAAACCCTATACCCTATACCCTAAACCCCAATCCCTAAACCCTAAACCTTAAACCCTAAACCCTATACCCTAAACCTTAAACCCTAAACCCTATACCCTAAACCTTAAACCCTAAATCCTAGCCCTTACACCTAAACCCTAAACCCTAAAATCCAAAACCCTAATACCATAAACCCTAAACCATAAACCCTAAAGCCATAAACCCTAAAACCCTAAACCTTAAAACCCTATACCCTAAAACCTAAACCCCTTAACCATAAACCCTAAAACCCTAAGCCCTAAAACCTAAACCCAATACCCTAAACACTAAACCCTAAACCTTAAACCGTAAATCGTAAACCGTAAACCGTAAACGCTAAATCTAAAACCCTAAACCCTAAACCCAAACCCTAAACCCAAAGCCCTAAACCCTAAACCCTAAACCCTAAACCCTAAACCCTAAACCCTAAACCCTAAACCATAAACTCTAAACCCTAAATCCTAAGGCCCTAAGCCCTAAACCCTAAACCTTAAACCCAAAACTCGAAACCCTAAAACCAAACCCAAAACCCTAAACCCTAAACCCTAAAACCCTAAACCCTAAAACCTAAACCCTAATCCGTAAACCCTAAAACCCTAAAACCCTAAACACTAAACCCTAAACCCTAAACCCTAAACCCAATACCCTAAACACTAAACCCTAAACCTTAAACCGTAAATCGTAAACCGTAAACCCTAAAAGCTAAACCTAAAACCCTAAACCCTAAACCCTAAACCCAAACCCTAAACCCTAAACCCTAACCCCTAAAACCTAAACACTAAACCCTAAAGTCTAAAGTCTAAACCCTATACCATAAAACCCTAAATTCTAAATACTAAAACTCTAAACCCTAAACCCTAAACCCTAATACCCTAAACCCTCAACCCTAGAACCCGAAACCCTAAAAGCCTAAAGCCAAAACTTGATAACCCTTTAACACTATACCCTAAACACTAAACCCTAGACCCTCGACGCTAAACCCTAGACCCTAAAGCTTAAACTTTAAACACTAAACCCTACAATCCTAAACCCTAGAGCCCTAAACCCTAAACCCTTAAGCCTTAAACCATAAACCCTAAACCCTAAATCCTAAAGCTTTAAGCCCTAAACCCTAAACCCTAAACCCTAAACGTTAAACCCAAAACCTAAAACCCTAAAACCAAACCCAAAACCCAAAACCCTAAACCCTAAACACCAAACCCCAAACCCCAAACCCTAAACCCTAAACCCTAAAACCCTAAAACCCTAAACCCTAAACCCTAAAACCCTAAACCCTAAAACCTAAACCCTAATCCGTAAACCCTAAAACCCTAAAACCCTAAACACTAAACCCTAAACCCTAAACCCTAAACCCAATACCCTAAACACTAAACCCTAAACCTTAAACCGTAAATCGTAAACCGTAAACCCTAAAAGCTAAACCTAAAACCCTAAACCCAAACCCTAAACCCTAAACCCTAACCCCTAAAACCTAAACACTAAACCCTAAAGTCTAAAGTCTAAACCCTATACCATAAAACCCTAAATTCTAAATACTAAAACTCTAAACCCTAAACCCTAAACCCTAATACCCTAAACCCTCAACCCTAGAACCCGAAACCCTAAAAGCCTAAAGCCAAAACTTGATAACCCTTTAACACTATACCCTAAACACTAAACCCTAGACCCTCGACGCTAAACCCTAGACCCTAAAGCTTAAACTTTAAACACTAAACCCTACAATCCTAAACCCTAGAGCCCTAAACCCTAAACCCTTAAGCCTTAAACCATAAACCCTAAACCCTAAATCCTAAAGCTTTAAGCCCTAAACCCTAAACCCTAAACCCTAAACGTTAAACCCAAAACCTAAAACCCTAAAACCAAACCCAAAACCCAAAACCCTAAACCCTAAACACCAAACCCCAAACCCCAAACCCTAAACCCTAAACCCTAAAACCCTAAAACCCTAAACCCTAAACCCAAAACCCTAAAATCCTAAACCCTAAACCCTTAACCCTAAACCCTAAACCCTAAACCGAAACCCTACACCCTAAACCCTAAACCCCTAAACCCTAAACCCTAAACCCTAAACCCTAAACCCCTAAACGCTAAATCCTAAACCCTAAAACCCTAAACCCTAAAACCCTAAAACCCTAAACCCTAAACACTAAACCCTAAACCCTAAACCCTAAACCCCTAAACCCTAAACCCTAAACCCTAAAACCCTAAACCCCTAAGTCCTAAACCCTAAACCCTAACCCTAAACCCTAAACCTATAATCCTGAAACCTAAAACCCTAAAACACTAAACCTTGAACCCTAAACCCTAAAACCTATACCCTATACCCTATACCCTAAACCCCTATACCCTAAACACTATACCATATACCTTAAATTCTAAACCCTAAAACCTACTTGCTTGGGAGGAGAGCTTTTACTTTGTTTATATGTTGTAGTATCTTAGCATTACTTAGTTGAGTGACTTGGAAGTGGGTGTTGTACCACACACGCGCGCGCGCCGGGTCGTGCTCGGGCCTCGGGCCTTGGCCGTGGGGTCTTGGGGAATGCAATGCGCGGGCGTGGCCGGGTCTCTTTTATCTTTTTTGAGAAATTTTCTTTCCTTTCTTTGTTGATAGAATATTCCTTAACATTTAATCCGGTTTTGACTACTGGCTGTTGTGAATATGTCTCCTTGATTGTAGTTGGTCGTTACTCTCCTTGATTATTTTTGGTGGTTACTTTTTATTGCTCCATACTAATCGACTTAATCTGGAAGGTTTTTAGGCCGAGCAGTTTCCTTCTTTTCTTCTAGTCTTTTTCCCTTTGCTGCCAATATATAAATTCGGTTTTCCTTCAGCCGAAATACACATTAATTCGTACCTCTCTCTCCTCTCTAAAATCTAACCAGTGTTCTTTATTTTTCTAGACAAGTATTCTGAATTTTGGTCAAGTTTGTGAGTGCACACAAACTCCGGCGTCGTGCTTATCCTGGAGGGCGACCGCTTCTTGTCTACTGCACCGGGAGGTAGCGCGAAATCGCCTTTTAGCTTGTTATTCTGCAAACAATAAAATAGAAATTCACGCATCAAGAGATAAGTGATTTCTGTTTTATTGCTTACAGAATAACAGTTAGTTGTTTGTGCTTTGGTTATAAGTGTACTCAATCGAGGAGGTTTATTTGAATGGTTTGAATGCTTGACTATCAGTTCTTGAGTTACTGTTGAAGTGTTGAGGTGTTTCACAAATATATACCACTAATAAGAACAAGAGGAGCAAATGAAATCTGAAAAGTTCAATGCAAACGAACTGTCACAGAAATAGTAAAGAACATGAATGTGGGATAACAAGATATTGAAACACCACGCATCGATGCAAAGCTGATTAAACACACACACACGCATGCGCGCACGCACGCACGCACGCACACACACACACACACACACACACACACATACACACACACACACACACACACACACACACACACACACACACACACACACACACACACACACACACATATATATATATATATATATATATATATATACATATATATATATATATATATATATATATATATATATATATATATATATATGTATATATATATATATATGTATATATATATATATATATATATATATATATATATATATATATATATATATATATATATATATATATATATATATGTATATATATATATATGTATATATATATATATATGTATATATATATATATATATATATATATATATATATATATATATATATATATATATATATATAACCAAATGAACCCTCAGATAAGAAGATTAGAACAAAGTTCAAATGACATACCATATTCTGCAAAATTGGCATGAAGCATCAAGATTATGACATATCAACCAAACAAAATGATCAACTCTTTATGGTCTACAAACAAGACGATTATTGATCCCGAGTACTCGTACAATGCATACAATTTAACAAAGAAATGGTAAACGTTTGTGGCATATCAAAATTATCATTGACTTATATGTCACACATAGATTAGCATATAACAATAACATTGACTCTCACAAAATTAACCTTTACTACTGAACAGACTCAAAGATTGTGTGATAACTAAAGCTTTTTTTTTTTTAAGCAAACTGTGCACCCTATCATTACTCAATATCCATATCCGCTAGCCTTTGGAAGCTTTCCGGGAATGGAGCAAAACGTACAAGTTCGGAGACATTATTCATCTCTGATCTGGCAACCCAATGGGCCACCGTATTCCCTTCCCGCTTAACATGACTACATATAAAAGAATTAAAAGAGGATCCCAACTAATAATACGATTAATAAGTAAGTGCAAATAAGTGAAGCCTTCTTGTTTCGAGTGCACCTTTTGTACTATTCCGAGAGCGTCACTTTAAATCCATACACATTGTAGCCAAGTCATTTTGCTAGCTCCAGCCCGTACACCTTTGCAGCAGCTTTAGCTATCCCTGGATCCCAATAACCCCTTACACATTTCGTACCTGTAAACATAAGGCAGCCTGTACTATCCTTGGCAGCAGCTCCTAGACCCACCTCTCCTCCATGCAAAATAGCAGCGTCAGTATTCAACTTTAATACTCCAGCAGGTGGCGTGACCCAACAATTGACACTCCCAAAGCATCTTTCTCTCCCTCGTTCATGTACTCTAGCAGATTACAGTTTACAATCCCGGACATAAATGATAAGTAAAGTTTTCATAATTGTCAATTGCTAAAGTGCTAAATACTCGGGAAAAAATAAACATATAAATAAATTAAAAACTCGAATATTATTTAGCTAATGATAGATTAAAAATCCATATAATAACAAGCAAATGCGTATTTGTGAATTATGATTACCAACTTAAATGCCTATGAAATTCAATGATGGTAGCAAGGTTATCACGATCAGGATTTTACTTTGAAGGATCGGATCGTAAAATCGATCGATCCTACCAAAATCATGTATAAAAAGCTTCATTTAAGTAAACTATATCTATTGTATACTCATATTTGAACTAAAATAATGTATACGAATTCAATCTTTTCAATAACTAGTTAAAAAGATGATACGATATACATGCGTATCAATCTTACTATCTTAGTACTTCCCAGATTTCTTGTATATATACATGTCAAAGTACAAGAGGGCGATTTTTATATTACAACACAGTGTCAAGTACAAAATACACTAATTTATCTATATCTATATATCTATTACTAGAACGATGATGGTTGTAGTATCTTTTCCCCCACCTAAAATCATTAACTTTCTTAACCTGATTTTTTCCCCTGTTTTCAATCCACCCTCAAAAATTTTCTACTACTTCCTCCGTTTTTGACTTCTTGCAACACTTATCATAAACGGAAATTCCCAAATACTTGTAACAAACAAAAAGTTTCCTTATACGGTAAATTTTTAAACTACAAAATTACAATTTTACCTCTACTTAAACACATTAAAAATCAATAACACAAACTAATTTTACCTAACCAACTGTATATAACAAAATCATAATCTAGTTAAACAATTCTTATCAAATCAAAACTCACAACAACCGGCACCTTCCCACTAAATCAATCATCAAACATGCATCTCTATCATCTTCCCCATCTTCATCATCTCCCTCTCTCTCCTTGCACCATGTTTTACATGGCGCAGGTTTTCAACACTTTGGCATGAATGCACACGCTTGAATACGGCTAAGGATAAGGATATCAATACAACTTACAAAAGAGGACAAATAATAGCTTATAATTAGAAGTAATTAGATTGTTCTTGTATTTGTAAAAATAGGCATGTGAGTTTTTAATTAGTCACATTGCTATTTGTGTTTTTAAAAGCCATGTGCTAGGCATGTGTTTCTATTGTCTTGTGCCTATATAAAGGGCCATTTACTCATTGTAATATTCAGATTTTTGATGATTAATAAACCATGTTTTAGAGAGAACAAGTGTTCTTGTTTTTAAAAAGTGACTTTATCACATCCCTAAACCTTAAACCATAAACCGTAAACCGTAAATCGTAAACCTAAAACCCTAAACCCAAAACTCTAAACCCTAAACCAAAAACCATAAAACCCAAAACCCTAAAGCCCTAAAATCCTAAACCTTAAACTCTAAACCTTGAACCCTAAAACCCTGAACCCTAAAACCCTAAAACACTAAATCCTAAACACTAAAACTCTAAACCCTAAATCCAAAACCCTAAAACCCTCAACCCTCAACGCTATAACCCGAAACCCTAAAAGCTAACCCTAAAAACCTAACAGCCTAAACCCAAATCTCGAAAACCCTAAACCCTAGACCCTAAACCCTAGACCCTACACCTTAAACCCTAAACCTTAAACCCTAAAATCCTAAACCCTAAGACACTAAACCCCTACCTTGAACCCTAAATCTTAAAGCCCTAATCCCAAAAACCTAAGCCCTAACCCTAAAACCCTAAACCCTACAACCTAAAACCCTAAAACCCTAAACCCCTAACCCTAAACCCTAAACCCTATACCCTATACCCTAAACCCCAATCCCTAAACCCTAAACCTTAAACCCTAAACCCTATACCCTAAACCTTAAACCCTAAACCCTATACCCTAAACCTTAAACCCTAAATCCTAGCCCTTACACCTAAACCCTAAACCCTAAAATCCAAAACCCTAATACCATAAACCCTAAACCATAAACCCTAAAGCCATAAACCCTAAAACCCTAAACCTTAAAACCCTATACCCTAAAACCTAAACCCCTTAACCATAAACCCTAAAACCCTAAGCCCTAAAACCTAAACCCAATACCCTAAACACTAAACCCTAAACCTTAAACCGTAAATCGTAAACCGTAAACCGTAAACGCTAAATCTAAAACCCTAAACCCTAAACCAAAACCCTAAACCCAAAGCCCTAACCCCTAAAACCTAAACACTAAACCCTAAAGTCTAAACCCTAAACCCT
>NC_080060.1:25438525-25448525 GCF_026212465.1 Amaranthus tricolor
AATTTTGCTTTAATTATTTTCGTGCATATATTATTGTTATTTTAATCTTCTATGATGTGTTATAACATAGATTTAATTTAGGATTGGTTAAAATTTAATTTTCGTGATTTGAATAATTTTATTTTAAATTATTATGAAAATCTGGAAAATCTGCACTTTTTATTAATAGTAATTTGGCTGTAATTTATTGATTTTAATTTATTTCCACATTATTTTAACACTAAAATATGTTACAATCAGTAGGTAATAGTGTAAATTAATTTTGATGAATTTGGGTTTAATTTTACAAAATTATTATTTAATAATGGCTTAAACTAGTTAATTTGAATTTTGTGAATTAATTAAGGTTAAGAGGAATTAAAATCTGATTTAATTTATTAATTTATTATTTTTGGTCATGTACCTAATTGCTTGGTTATGTGTTAATTTCATGTACTACTTATTTATTTAATTAGATAGTTTATGACCATTTGTTGTTAAAGTCATGTAAATAGAGAACTTGACTTTGGCATTGACTTCGACCTTGACCATTGACTTTTGTTGACTATTATAATGGCTTTGTGATTTTATTTTGATGGTTTATAAAACTGTTTTGTTGCTTGTCGACAAGTTTATACTTAAGAATAAAATAACATTGTCTGTAGTATATTCTTGCCAAGAGTTGTAGTAAGGTGTATTCTTGATTAAGTTCGAATTATCCTTATTCCAAACTCAGACATTACAACTTAAACTGTATGATTTTGATCTTGATTGGTTTTGAACTACTCCATAGGAGTTTTTGTATTTTGGAAATGGTCATCGTGGCCTTTGGGTTCTTAAGGGTAAATCCATAGTGGTTCCTTATGAACATTTGATTTGGTTTTGGAATTTGACTTTTGGGTTCTTAAGGGTAAATCCATAGTGGTTCCTTATGAACATTGGTTTTTTTGTTATTTGAAAATCGTTGGGTAAGTCCATAGTGGTTCCTTCGATTGGACAGCACATCTATAGTAGATTGGTTTTAGATTTAGTTGTCGTTCTCGTTATGCTGGATCTTCGGAAAACGAGAGAGATTGGCCATTCTTAGACAGGGTTATATCATTGTGGTTGACCCGAGGTTCGCCCTGACTTTATCTAGGCTTAGTGGGCCGCGAATTTGTTCACTGCGTCTGTTCCAAGTACGACTTGAAAATATTGTTAACTTGATTTTTTTTAAATTGTTTTGGAAAAGTTATCCTTGGTTTTAATTGATTTGGTTACCCTACTTTGGTATTAATTGAATTGATCAACATTATTTGACTCTATTGGTTTGGCTTGTATGGTTGGATCGTTGTTAATTGGTTTGAATTTTAATTAAGTCTCGCATTAGTTCTTTGTTTAAATTTGAACCTTTGTGTTAAGGACAGTCTAGTTACTGGCCACTAAGTGGTAATTTGCGGTTTAGTTGTTGCAGGTGATGATTGAATTCACTCGGAGCGACTGGGGAATAAGACTGAGAGATGTAGGGTTACCTAGAACATTAAGTTGAAGTTTAGATGTTTTATTTATTTTTGTTTATGGGAGTGTTTTACTCCCTGGATTATTATGTAATGACTTTTTGATTTACTTTATTCGAAGTTATAAATTTATTTTGAAAATTTTAGTGACCCAACTTAGTGTATTGTTTCCGCCAATACACCCTATATTAAGACGGGTCATTACAGTTGGTATCAGAGCTGAACGGTTCCGAGGCTTGCTTGAGTAAGTTACTTGGAATCTAAGCAATTGACTTGACCATAGAGTGAGGATTACTTGGGTAGTAAGAAATGGGAATTGCTTTTAGAAAAGCAAGGAAGTATGTAAGACTACATATAAATTTCTGTTTTTGTAGGATGCCTCCTAGAAGAAGAACCTCTGCTGAGAAGGAGTCTTCTCGCCAACGTCTGAGAGCTCTAGAGAATGCTATTATTGCCCTCGCAAATCGATCCACTGGTCCGGCTAACAACCAGTCTGTCTTTGATCGGTTTGATCGTCACCGTCCCCCAACCTATGAGGGTACTGCCGATCCTGTAGTTCTCGAAGGTTGGTTGCGTGAGATAGAAAAACTCTTTGACGCGACCGGCTGCCCAGATGCTGAAAAGGTAGCTATTGGCTCGTATTACCTGAAGAAAGAGGCTGACAACTGGTGGGGTATGGTCAAAGCTGAATGTCTTGCTACCACTGGCTTTGGGTGGGAACAGTTCTCCACGAAGTTGAAGGAGAGATTCTATCCAGACGAGTTGAGGTGGCTGAAAAGAGAAGAGTTTCTCTCTCTGGAACAGGGTTCTATGTCGGTGCAAGCATATACTGACAAGTTCACAGAGTTGTCTCGTTTTGCTGCTGTTTTGATCCCTTCTGAAGCTGAGAAAGTGAGGTTGTATGTGAGGAGGTTAGACGCCCGGATTAGGGTAACAGTGATGTGTTCAGGTCCTGCTACTTTCCAGAAGGCTTATGAAGTTGCCCTTAGTGCTTATGCTGCAGTTCAGGAAGAAGAAGCTGCTAGGCGTGCTCTCACAGCCAAGAGGCCCCCTCCCTCATTTCATACTGCAAACCCCTCCAAGAAGTCTAAGCTTATTCCTATGAACAAGGGGAGTACTTCTGATTCTAGACCAAAGAAGTGTTTCAAGTGCCAGAAAGATTGGCACCCTGGCAAAAATTGTGATGGTTCTGCTGTCAAGTGTTTCTATTGCAATGGTGAGGGTCACCGTTCGTACTCTTGCTCTAAGAATTCTGATGCAGGCAAGACAATTACTGGTGGTAATGCCCCTCTCCGCAACAGGGTTTATAATATGACCGAAACCGAGGAAGAATCGGATGTTGATGTCATTGCCGGTACTATTCTCGTAAACTCTATTCCTGCTTATGTTTTATTTGATACTGGTGCTACTGCTTCTTTCATCTCTTCTTCCTTTATTGAAAAAGCCAAGTTGAACTCTTCTATGTCTGTTAAATCTGTGATCTCCCTTCCTAATGGGGAGAAAATTTCTTGTCATCGCGCTTTTCGAAGCGTTCCTGTTATCATTAACGAGGTAGAATTGACTGCAAATCTTAAAGAGTTCCCCATGGACGAATTCGATGTGATATTCGGCATGGATTGGTTGAAGGAATACCGAGCTGTATTCCATTGTAGGGATGAGAAGGTGGTATTGAGAAACCATAAAGGGGAGAGAGTTTCTTATTCTAACACCAAAGCAAAGCCTGGTGTGAAGATCATCTCTGCTATAAAGATGATGAAAATACAAAGGAAAGGGAATGAAGTTTTCTTGTGCAAAGTGACTGAAGTCTCCGAAGGCGTTAAGCTTGAAGACATTCCCATTGTCAGAAACTATCCAGATGTATTTCCCGAAGAATTACCTGGAATCCCTCCCGAAAGAGATGTAGAATTTGGGATTGATTTGATTCCAGGTACCGCTCCTATTTCTAAACCCCCCTATAGAATGGCACCCTCAGAAATGCAAGAGTTAAAGACTCAGTTGCAAGAGCTTATCGATAAGGGTTTTATAAGGCCCAGTGCTTCTCCTTGGGGTGCTCCAGTTCTATTTGTGAAGAAGAAAGATGGTAGTATGCGGCTGTGTATTGACTACCGTGAACTGAACAAGGTAACTATCAAAAATAGATATCCCTTGCCAAGAATTGACGATCTTTTTGATCAATTAAAGGGCGCGGGTGTCTTTTCTAAAATTGACCTTAGGTCTGGTTACCATCAGATCCCTGTGAGGGAAGATGATATTCAAAAGACGGCTTTCCGGACTAGATATGGGCATTATGAATTTGTCGTCATGCCCTTCGGTCTTACGAATGCCCCTGCTGTGTTTATGGACCAGATGAATAGGTCCTTTCACGAGTTGTTGGATGAATGTGTAGTTGTCTTCATTGACGACATCTTGGTATTCTCGAAGGATGAAGAAGAGCATGTTAAACATCTAGAAATGGTGTTAAACATTCTCAGGAAGCAGAAATGGTTTGCCAAGTTCTCAAAATGTGAATTCTGGCTTAAGAAAGTGGCATTTCTAGGCCATGTTATTAGCAAGGAAGGTGTGAAGGTTGATCCAACGAAGATTAAAGCTATTATAGAATGGGCAAGTCCCTCTAGTGTAACTGAAGTTCGGAGTTTTCTAGGACTTGCAGGCTATTATCGAAGGTTTGTGCATAACTTCTCTATTATTGCTCAACCTTTGACAAAATTGATGAAGAAAGACTGCAAGTTTAGATGGTCCGAAGAGTGCGAAAAGGCTTTTCAGTTATTGAAAGAAAAGCTCACATCTGCTCCTGTCTTAGTCTTGCCGATAGAAGGAGAGGAGTATGAGGTGTTCAGTGATGCCTCGAAGAGTGGACTAGGGTGTGTGTTGATGCAACGGGGTAAGGTTATTGCCTATGCTTCAAGGCAATTAAAAGTTCATGAGAAGAATTACCCTACGCATGATCTTGAATTGGCTGCAGTGGTGTTTGCATTAAAGATTTGGCGACACTATTTATATGGTGTTTCGTGCAAGATTTACACTGATCATAAAAGCCTCAAGTATATTTTCACTCAGAAAGAATTGAATATGCGTCAGAGGCGCTGGCTCGAGCTTGTCAAGGATTATGAATTGACCTTGGAGTATAAGGAAGGAAAGGCTAATAGGGTTGCTGATGCCCTGAGTCGAAAGCCTGGACCCTTGCTGAATTTTATGAAGGTTCTCTCTAAGGACTTATGTGAGGAATTCCGCAAGATGGAAATTGAAGTGGTATCATTGGGTGGGGTTAAAGCTCGCTTAAGCGCTATGAGTTCTGAGCCTGCTCTTTATGCTGAGTTAAGAGAGAAGCAACAGAATGATCCTAAGCTTCGGAAGATTCGGGCTGCAAAGGCTCAAGGACGAGCTGGGAGTTTTGATATTGCAGAGGATGGGAGTATGAAGTTCAAAGGGCGATGGTGTGTGCCTAATGATCCGATTTTGAAGAACGAAATCATGAGTGAAGCTCATAACACTCCTTATTCAGTACATCCTGGAGGTTCGAAGATGTATAAGGACCTCAAGCTAAGCTTTTGGTGGCCTTGTATGAAAAAAGAGGTTGCTGAATTTGTTGCCAAGTGTTTGGTGTGTCAGAAGGTGAAGATTGAGCATCAAAGGCCAGGTGGTTTGTTACAACCCCTTTCTATTCCAGCATGGAAGTTTGACTCCGTTTCCATGGATTTTGTGATGGGGCTTCCTAATGCCGCTGGTGGCTTGAATGCAGTGTGGGTAATAGTTGATCGCTTGACCAAGGTTGCCAGATTTATTCCTATGAAGAAGACTTGGTCAATGGAACAAATGGCGGAGGCTTATTCAAATGAAATCATAAGGTTGCATGGTGTACCTAGGGAAATTGTGTCCGATCGTGATCCCAGGTTCTTATCTCATTTCTGGTCCTCGTTACAAAAGGCTTTTGGTACTAAGTTGAAGTTGAGTACCGCTTTCCATGCTGCAACTGATGGGCAAACGGAGAGAACAATCCAGACTTTGGAAGACATGCTCCGTGCTTGTGCCCTGGAATTCCAAGGCTCGTGGGTGAAGTCTTTAAGCTTGGTAGAGTTCTCTTACAACAACAGCTATCATGCGAGCATCCAAATGGCTCCCTACGAGGCTCTTTATGGTAGGAAATGTCGTAGTCCTACTTTCTGGAGCGACATAAATGATTCGTTGGTGTTGGGACCCGATCTTATCCAATCTACTATAGATAAGGTCAAAGTTATTCAAGCAAAGATGAAGGCTGCCCAGGATCGACAAAAGTCTTATGCCGATTTGAGTAGGAGACCTATTACTTATGATGTTGGGGATAAGGTGCTTTTGAAGGTGTCCCCAATGAAGGGAGTAATGAGATTTGGTGTGAAGGGCAAGCTCAGCCCTAAGTATGTGGGTCCTTATGAGGTACTTGAGAGGATTGGTGAAGTGGCTTATAAGTTGGCTTTGCCAGTCGAGCTATCTAAGGTTCACAATGTGTTCCATGTCTCTCAGTTACGGCGTTATCGAAGTGACCCTTCGCATGTTATAGCCGTAGAGTCGGTAGAGGTCAACCCTAATTTGACTTTCGAGGAGAAGCCAGTCAAAATCCTTGATCGTCAGGTACGTTCTCTGAGGAGAAAGGAAGTGCCATTAGTGAAAGTTTTGTGGCGTAGTCAAAAGTATGAACAAGCCACCTGGGAAACTGAGGAGTCAATGCGACTTAAGTATCCCGAGTTGTTTGTAGCCGAACAAAGGTAATTATTTCGTCCTTGTTTCGTTATCTTTCTTTTTGTAAGTTTCGAGGACGAAACTTTTTATAAGTGGGTAGGATTGTAATGCCCCGAATTTTTCTCTGTGGCATAATTTCCATTTTATTCATCTTTCTAGTTACTTTTCTTTAAGTCTAGTTTTTAATTTAAAATAATTTATTATGATATTATTTGTGGATTATTATAACTATCTCTTTTATGCTTTATAATGTGATTTAAAAGGAGCGTAAGTTATTATTATTATTATTATTATTATTATTATTATTATTATTATTATTATTATTATTATTATTATTATTATTGTTGTTGTTGTTGTCGTCGTGTTAATATATTATTTTCATTAAATTTATGTACTACTATTATATGTCCTAGGTTATTTATTTTTGGACCAACTTGTGGTAACAAGTTTTAAATTAGGATGACTAAATATATTTTTTTTTTAGTACACTATTATCATGATAAGCTTTTAAAATTAGTGTTTAATTAGGTTAATTGATTCTAATTTATGCTTAATTAATTGGTACATTCTAGAATGGAATGAATGCATGAACATCCTTCAAATCTTTTCATTTTCTTTTCTTCAAGTTGATTGAACTTCCTAATGCTCATAAATTCTCAACCATTATGAAGAGTCTTTTGGGATGGTTTTTCCCCTCCTATAAATACTAGCCTATTGTTATGGAAATTTTCATTCATTCATAAACTAGCTCATAAACTTTCTTTCTCTCATTCTTTTCTCTCAAAATAAAAAAAAAAAAGAATACTTGCTTTATTTTTCTTCAAGTGTCAAAATATTATCATATTTTTGGGTAACTTTTGAAGACTTATTTTGAATTATTCAAGCTTACTTCAAGGAATTTATTTTGCAAATTATTTGGGAGATTTTCTTGGAGTTTTCTTTAATCTTCTAAAGATTATTACTTTCCTCCATTATCCAGGTAACTAGATTTTTCTTCACTTAGTTTCTTAATTAAACATAGAAGTCTTGTTTAGAATTAATTAAAATTTAAACTGATTAATTCGGTTTTATATTGTAAATTTTGCTTTAATTATTTTCGTGCATATATTATTGTTATTTTAATCTTCTATGATGTGTTATAACATAGATTTAATTTAGGATTGGTTAAAATTTAATTTTCGTGATTTGAATAATTTTATTTTAAATTATTATGAAAATCTGGAAAATCTGCACTTTTTATTAATAGTAATTTGGCTGTAATTTATTGATTTTAATTTATTTCCACATTATTTTAACACTAAAATATGTTACAATCAGTAGGTAATAGTGTAAATTAATTTTGATGAATTTGGGTTTAATTTTACAAAATTATTATTTAATAATGGCTTAAACTAGTTAATTTGAATTTTGTGAATTAATTAAGGTTAAGAGGAATTAAAATCTGATTTAATTTATTAATTTATTATTTTTGGTCATGTACCTAATTGCTTGGTTATGTGTTAATTTCATGTACTACTTATTTATTTAATTAGATAGTTTATGACCATTTGTTGTTAAAGTCATGTAAATAGAGAACTTGACTTTGGCATTGACTTCGACCTTGACCATTGACTTTTGTTGACTATTATAATGGCTATGTGATTTTATTTTGATGGTTTATAAAACTGTTTTGTTGCTTGTCGACAAGTTTATACTTAAGAATAAAATAACATTGTCTGTAGTATATTCTTGCCAAGAGTTGTAGTAAGGTGTATTCTTGATTAAGTTCGAATTATCCTTATTCCAAACTCAGACATTACAACTTAAACTGTATGATTTTGATCTTGATTGGTTTTGAACTACTCCATAGGAGTTTTTGTATTTTGGAAATGGTCATCGTGGCCTTTGGGTTCTTAAGGGTAAATCCATAGTGGTTCCTTATGAACATTTGATTTGGTTTTGGAATTTGACTTTTGGGTTCTTAAGGGTAAATCCATAGTGGTTCCTTATGAACATTGGTTTTTTTGTTATTTGAAAATCGTTGGGTAAGTCCATAGTGGTTCCTTCGATTGGACAGCACATCTATAGTAGATTGGTTTTAGATTTAGTTGTCGTTCTCGTTATGCTGGATCTTCGGAAAACGAGAGAGATTGGCCATTCTTAGACAGGGTTATATCATTGTGGTTGACCCGAGGTTCGCCCTGACTTTATCTAGGCTTAGTGGGCCGCGAATTTGTTCACTGCGTCTGTTCCAAGTACGACTTGAAAATATTGTTAACTTGATTTTTGTTAAATTGTTTTGGAAAAGTTATCCTTGGTTTTAATTGATTTGGTTACCCTACTTTGGTATTAATTGAATTGATCAACATTATTTGACGCTATTGGTTTGGCTTGTATGGTTGGATCGTTGTTAATTGGTTTGAATTTTAATTAAGTCTCGCATTAGTTCTTTGTTTAAATTTGAACCTTTGTGTTAAGGACAGTCTAGTTACTGGCCACTAAGTGGTAATTTGCGGTTTAGTTGTTGCAGGTGATGATTGAATTCACTCGGAGCGACTGGGGAATAAGACTGAGAGATGTAGGGTTACCTAGAACATTAAGTTGAAGTTTAGATGTTTTATTTATTTTTGTTTATGGGAGTGTTTTACTCCCTGGATTATTATGTAATGACTTTTTAATTTACTTTATTCGAAGTTATAAATTTATTTTGAAAATTTTAGTGACCCAACTTAGTGTATTGTTTCCGCCAATACACCCTATATTAAGACGGGTCATTACAGTAATCCCTAAAACCCTAAAACCCTAAAACCCTAAACCCTAAACCCTATAACCCTATAACCCTAAACCCTAAACCCTAAACCCTAAACCCTAACCCCTAACCCCTAACCCCTAAACCCTAAACCCTAAAACCCAAAAACCCTAAACCCCAAACCCCAAACCCCAAACCCCAAACCCTAAACCCTAAACCCTAAAACCCTAAAACCCTAAACCCTAAACCCTAAACCCAAAACCCAAAAATCCTAAACTCTAAACCCTGAACCCTAAACCCTAAATCTAATCCCTAAACTCTAAACCCTAAACCCTAAACCCTATACCCTCGACCCTAAACCCTAAACCCTACAGCTTAAATTCTAAACCCTAAACCCTAAAATCCTAAACCCTAAAACCTTAACCCTAGACCCTCGACCCTAAACCCTAGACCCTACAGCTTAAACTCTAAACCCTAAACCCTAAAATCCTAAACCCTCGAGCCCTAAACCCTAAACCCCTAAGCCTTAAACCATAAACTCTAAACCCTAAATCCTAAAGCCCCAAGCCCTAAACCCTAAACCCTAAACCCTAAATCTTAAACCCAAAACCCAAAAGCCTAAAATCAAACCCAAAACCCAAAACCCTAAACCCTAAAACCTATAATCCTAAACCCTAAAACCTAAACCCTAATCCCTAAACCCTAAAACCCTAAAACCCTAAACCCTAAACCATAAACCCTAAACCCTAAAACCCTAAACCCTAAACCCTAAACCCTAAACCCAATACCCTAAACACTAAACCCTAAACCTTAAACCGTAAATCGTAAACCGTAAACTCTAAACGGTAAACCTAAAACCCAAAACCTTAAACCCTAAACCCTAAACCCAAACCCTAAACCCTAAACCCTAAACCCAAACCCTAAACTCTAAACCCTAAACCCTAACCCCTAAAACCTAAACACTAAACTCTAAAGTCTAAACCCTAAACCCTAAACCCTAAAACCCTAAATCCTAAATACTAAAACTCTAAACCCTAAACCCTAAACCCTAAACCCTAATACCCTAAACCCTCAACCCTGTAAC
>NC_080060.1:25453525-25466025 GCF_026212465.1 Amaranthus tricolor
TTTAAACTCTAAACCCTAAACCCTAACATCCTAAACCCTAGAGCCCTAAACCCTAAACCCCTAAGCCTTAAACCATAAACCCTAAACCCTAAATCCTAAAGCCCTAAACCGTAAATCGTAAACCGTAAACCGTAAACGCTAAATCTAAAACCCTAAACCCTAAACCCAAACCCTAAACCCAAAGCCCTAAACCCTAAACCCTAAACCCTAAACCCTAAACCCTAAACCCTAAACCCTAAACCATAAACTCTAAACCCTAAATCCTAAGGCCCTAAGCCCTAAACCCTAAACCTTAAACCCAAAACTCGAAACCCTAAAACCAAACCCAAAACCCTAAACCCTAAACCCTAAAACCCTAAACCCTAAAACCTAAACCCTAATCCGTAAACCCTAAAACCCTAAAACCCTAAACACTAAACCCTAAACCCTAAACCCTAAACCCAATACCCTAAACACTAAACCCTAAACCTTAAACCGTAAATCGTAAACCGTAAACCCTAAAAGCTAAACCTAAAACCCTAAACCCTAAACCCTAAACCCAAACCCTAAACCCTAAACCCTAACCCCTAAAACCTAAACACTAAACCCTAAAGTCTAAAGTCTAAACCCTATACCATAAAACCCTAAATTCTAAATACTAAAACTCTAAACCCTAAACCCTAAACCCTAATACCCTAAACCCTCAACCCTAGAACCCGAAACCCTAAAAGCCTAAAGCCAAAACTTGATAACCCTTTAACACTATACCCTAAACACTAAACCCTAGACCCTCGACGCTAAACCCTAGACCCTAAAGCTTAAACTTTAAACACTAAACCCTACAATCCTAAACCCTAGAGCCCTAAACCCTAAACCCTTAAGCCTTAAATCATAAACCCTAAACCCTAAATCCTAAAGCTTTAAGCCCTAAACCCTAAACCCTAAACCCTAAACGTTAAACCCAAAACCTAAAACCCTAAAACCAAACCCAAAACCCAAAACCCTAAACCCTAAACACCAAACCCCAAACCCCAAACGCTAAACCCTAAACCCTAAAACCCTAAAACCCTAAACCCTAAACCCAAAACCCTAAAATCCTAAACCCTAAACCCTTAACCCTAAACCCTAAACCCTAAACCGAAACCCTACACCCTAAACCCTAAACCCCTAAACCCTAAACCCTAAACTCTAAACCCTAAACCCCTAAACGCTAAATCCTAAACCCTAAAACCCTAAACCCTAAAACCCTAAAACCCTAAACCCTAAACACTAAACCCTAAACCCTAAACCCTAAACCCCTAAACCCTAAACCCTAAACCCTAAAACCCTAAACCCCTAAGTCCTAAACCCTAAACCCTAAAACCCTAAACCCTAAAACCTAAACCCTAATCCGTAAACCCTAAAACCCTAAAACCCTAAACACTAAACCCTAAACCCTAAACCCTAAACCCAATACCCTAAACACTAAACCCTAAACCTTAAACCGTAAATCGTAAACCGTAAACCCTAAAAGCTAAACCTAAAACCCTAAACCCTAAACCCTAAACCCAAACCCTAAACCCTAAACCCTAACCCCTAAAACCTAAACACTAAACCCTAAAGTCTAAAGTCTAAACCCTATACCATAAAACCCTAAATTCTAAATACTAAAACTCTAAACCCTAAACCCTAAACCCTAATACCCTAAACCCTCAACCCTAGAACCCGAAACCCTAAAAGCCTAAAGCCAAAACTTGATAACCCTTTAACACTATACCCTAAACACTAAACCCTAGACCCTCGACGCTAAACCCTAGACCCTAAAGCTTAAACTTTAAACACTAAACCCTACAATCCTAAACCCTAGAGCCCTAAACCCTAAACCCTTAAGCCTTAAACCATAAACCCTAAACCCTAAATCCTAAAGCTTTAAGCCCTAAACCCTAAACCCTAAACCCTAAACGTTAAACCCAAAACCTAAAACCCTAAAACCAAACCCAAAACCCAAAACCCTAAACCCTAAACACCAAACCCCAAACCCCAAACCCTAAACCCTAAACCCTAAAACCCTAAAACCCTAAACCCTAAACCCAAAACCCTAAAATCCTAAACCCTAAACCCTTAACCCTAAACCCTAAACCCTAAACCGAAACCCTACACCCTAAACCCTAAACCCCTAAACCCTAAACCCTAAACCCTAAACCCTAAACCCCTAAACGCTAAATCCTAAACCCTAAAACCCTAAACCCTAAAACCCTAAAACCCTAAACCCTAAACACTAAACCCTAAACCCTAAACCCTAAACCCCTAAACCCTAAACCCTAAACCCTAAAACCCTAAACCCCTAAGTCCTAAACCCTAAACCCTAACCCTAAACCCTAAACCTATAATCCTGAAACCTAAAACCCTAAAACACTAAACCTTGAACCCTAAACCCTAAAACCTATACCCTATACCCTATACCCTAAACCCCTATACCCTAAACACTATACCATATACCTTAAATTCTAAACCCTAAAACCTACTTGCTTGGGAGGAGAGCTTTTACTTTGTTTATATGTTGTAGTATCTTAGCATTACTTAGTTGAGTGACTTGGAAGTGGGTGTTGTACCACACACGCGCGCGCGCCGGGTCGTGCTCGGGCCTCGGGCCTTGGCCGTGGGGTCTTGGGGAATGCAATGCGCGGGCGTGGCCGGGTCTCTTTTATCTTTTTTGAGAAATTTTCTTTCCTTTCTTTGTTGATAGAATATTCCTTAACATTTAATCCGGTTTTGACTACTGGCTGTTGTGAATATGTCTCCTTGATTGTAGTTGGTCGTTACTCTCCTTGATTATTTTTGGTGGTTACTTTTTATTGCTCCATACTAATCGACTTAATCTGGAAGGTTTTTAGGCCGAGCAGTTTC
The DNA here is from genome assembly GCF_026212465.1 of Amaranthus tricolor. Lineage (NCBI taxonomy): Eukaryota > Viridiplantae > Streptophyta > Magnoliopsida > Caryophyllales > Amaranthaceae > Amaranthus > Amaranthus tricolor. The sequence continues at coordinate 25,456,391 of NC_080060.1, forward strand.
CTTCTTTTCTTCTAGTCTTTTTCCCTTTGCTGCCAATATATAAATTCGGTTTTCCTTCAGCCGAAATACACATTAATTCGTACCTCTCTCTCCTCTCTAAAATCTAACCAGTGTTCTTTATTTTTCTAGACAAGTATTCTGAATTTTGGTCAAGTTTGTGAGTGCACACAAACTCCGGCGTCGTGCTTATCCTGGAGGGCGACCGCTTCTTGTCTACTGCACCGGGAGGTAGCGCGAAATCGCCTTTTAGCTTGTTATTCTGCAAACAATAAAATAGAAATTCACGCATCAAGAGATAAGTGATTTCTGTTTTATTGCTTACAGAATAACAGTTAGTTGTTTGTGCTTTGGTTATAAGTGTACTCAATCGAGGAGGTTTATTTGAATGGTTTGAATGCTTGACTATCAGTTCTTGAGTTACTGTTGAAGTGTTGAGGTGTTTCACAAATATATACCACTAATAAGAACAAGAGGAGCAAATGAAATCTGAAAAGTTCAATGCAAACGAACTGTCACAGAAATAGTAAAGAACATGAATGTGGGATAACAAGATATTGAAACACCACGCATCGATGCAAAGCTGATTAAACACACACACACGCATGCGCGCACGCACGCACGCACGCACACACACACACACACACACACACACACACATACACACACACACACACACACACACACACACACACACACACACACACACACACACACACACACACACACACACACACACACACACACACACACACACACACATATATATATATATATATATATATATATATATATATATATATATATATATATATATATATATATATATATATATATATATATATATATATATGTATATATATATATATATGTATATATATATATATATATATATATATATATATATATATATATATATATATATATATATATATATATATATATATATATATATATATATGTATATATATATATATGTATATATATATATATATGTATATATATATATATATATATATATATATATATATATATATATATATATATATATATATATATAACCAAATGAACCCTCAGATAAGAAGATTAGAACAAAGTTCAAATGACATACCATATTCTGCAAAATTGGCATGAAGCATCAAGATTATGACATATCAACCAAACAAAATGATCAACTCTTTATGGTCTACAAACAAGACGATTATTGATCCCGAGTACTCGTACAATGCATACAATTTAACAAAGAAATGGTAAACGTTTGTGGCATATCAAAATTATCATTGACTTATATGTCACACATAGATTAGCATATAACAATAACATTGACTCTCACAAAATTAACCTTTACTACTGAACAGACTCAAAGATTGTGTGATAACTAAAGCTTTTTTTTTTTTAAGCAAACTGTGCACCCTATCATTACTCAATATCCATATCCGCTAGCCTTTGGAAGCTTTCCGGGAATGGAGCAAAACGTACAAGTTCGGAGACATTATTCATCTCTGATCTGGCAACCCAATGGGCCACCGTATTCCCTTCCCGCTTAACATGACTACATATAAAAGAATTAAAAGAGGATCCCAACTAATAATACGATTAATAAGTAAGTGCAAATAAGTGAAGCCTTCTTGTTTCGAGTGCACCTTTTGTACTATTCCGAGAGCGTCACTTTAAATCCATACACATTGTAGCCAAGTCATTTTGCTAGCTCCAGCCCGTACACCTTTGCAGCAGCTTTAGCTATCCCTGGATCCCAATAACCCCTTACACATTTCGTACCTGTAAACATAAGGCAGCCTGTACTATCCTTGGCAGCAGCTCCTAGACCCACCTCTCCTCCATGCAAAATAGCAGCGTCAGTATTCAACTTTAATACTCCAGCAGGTGGCGTGACCCAACAATTGACACTCCCAAAGCATCTTTCTCTCCCTCGTTCATGTACTCTAGCAGATTACAGTTTACAATCCCGGACATAAATGATAAGTAAAGTTTTCATAATTGTCAATTGCTAAAGTGCTAAATACTCGGGAAAAAATAAACATATAAATAAATTAAAAACTCGAATATTATTTAGCTAATGATAGATTAAAAATCCATATAATAACAAGCAAATGCGTATTTGTGAATTATGATTACCAACTTAAATGCCTATGAAATTCAATGATGGTAGCAAGGTTATCACGATCAGGATTTTACTTTGAAGGATCGGATCGTAAAATCGATCGATCCTACCAAAATCATGTATAAAAAGCTTCATTTAAGTAAACTATATCTATTGTATACTCATATTTGAACTAAAATAATGTATACGAATTCAATCTTTTCAATAACTAGTTAAAAAGATGATACGATATACATGCGTATCAATCTTACTATCTTAGTACTTCCCAGATTTCTTGTATATATACATGTCAAAGTACAAGAGGGCGATTTTTATATTACAACACAGTGTCAAGTACAAAATACACTAATTTATCTATATCTATATATCTATTACTAGAACGATGATGGTTGTAGTATCTTTTCCCCCACCTAAAATCATTAACTTTCTTAACCTGATTTTTTCCCCTGTTTTCAATCCACCCTCAAAAATTTTCTACTACTTCCTCCGTTTTTGACTTCTTGCAACACTTATCATAAACGGAAATTCCCAAATACTTGTAACAAACAAAAAGTTTCCTTATACGGTAAATTTTTAAACTACAAAATTACAATTTTACCTCTACTTAAACACATTAAAAATCAATAACACAAACTAATTTTACCTAACCAACTGTATATAACAAAATCATAATCTAGTTAAACAATTCTTATCAAATCAAAACTCACAACAACCGGCACCTTCCCACTAAATCAATCATCAAACATGCATCTCTATCATCTTCCCCATCTTCATCATCTCCCTCTCTCTCCTTGCACCATGTTTTACATGGCGCAGGTTTTCAACACTTTGGCATGAATGCACACGCTTGAATACGGCTAAGGATAAGGATATCAATACAACTTACAAAAGAGGACAAATAATAGCTTATAATTAGAAGTAATTAGATTGTTCTTGTATTTGTAAAAATAGGCATGTGAGTTTTTAATTAGTCACATTGCTATTTGTGTTTTTAAAAGCCATGTGCTAGGCATGTGTTTCTATTGTCTTGTGCCTATATAAAGGGCCATTTACTCATTGTAATATTCAGATTTTTGATGATTAATAAACCATGTTTTAGAGAGAACAAGTGTTCTTGTTTTTAAAAAGTGACTTTATCACATCCCTAAACCTTAAACCATAAACCGTAAACCGTAAATCGTAAACCTAAAACCCTAAACCCAAAACTCTAAACCCTAAACCAAAAACCATAAAACCCAAAACCCTAAAGCCCTAAAATCCTAAACCTTAAACTCTAAACCTTGAACCCTAAAACCCTGAACCCTAAAACCCTAAAACACTAAATCCTAAACACTAAAACTCTAAACCCTAAATCCTAAACCCTAAAACCCTCAACCCTCAACGCTATAACCCGAAACCCTAAAAGCTAACCCTAAAAACCTAACAGCCTAAACCCAAATCTCGAAAACCCTAAACCCTAGACCCTAAACCCTAGACCCTACACCTTAAACCCTAAACCTTAAACCCTAAAATCCTAAACCCTAAGACACTAAACCCCTACCTTGAACCCTAAATCTTAAAGCCCTAATCCCAAAAACCTAAGCCCTAACCCTAAAACCCTAAACCCTACAACCTAAAACCCTAAAACCCTAAACCCCTAACCCTAAACCCTAAACCCTATACCCTATACCCTAAACCCCAATCCCTAAACCCTAAACCTTAAACCCTAAACCCTATACCCTAAACCTTAAACCCTAAACCCTATACCCTAAACCTTAAACCCTAAATCCTAGCCCTTACACCTAAACCCTAAACCCTAAAATCCAAAACCCTAATACCATAAACCCTAAACCATAAACCCTAAAGCCATAAACCCTAAAACCCTAAACCTTAAAACCCTATACCCTAAAACCTAAACCCCTTAACCATAAACCCTAAAACCCTAAGCCCTAAAACCTAAACCCAATACCCTAAACACTAAACCCTAAACCTTAAACCGTAAATCGTAAACCGTAAACCGTAAACGCTAAATCTAAAACCCTAAACCCTAAACCCAAACCCTAAACCCAAAGCCCTAAACCCTAAACCCTAAACCCTAAACCCTAAACCCTAAACCCTAAACCCTAAACCATAAACTCTAAACCCTAAATCCTAAGGCCCTAAGCCCTAAGCCCTAAACCCTAAACCTTAAACCCAAAACTCGAAACCCTAAAACCAAACCCAAAACCCTAAACCCTAAACCCTAAAACCCTAAACCCTAAAACCTAAACCCTAAAACCCTAAAACCCTAAACACTAAACCCTAAACCCTAAACCCTAAACCCAATACCCTAAACACTAAACCCTAAACCTTAAACCGTAAATCGTAAACCGTAAACCCTAAAAGCTAAACCTAAAACCCTAAACCCTAAACCCTAAACCCAAACCCTAAACCCTAAACCCTAACCCCTAAAACCTAAACACTAAACCCTAAAGTCTAAAGTCTAAACCCTATACCATAAAACCCTAAATTCTAAATACTAAAACTCTAAACCCTAAACCCTAAACCCTAATACCCTAAACCCTCAACCCTAGAACCCGAAACCCTAAAAGCCTAAAGCCAAAACTTGATAACCCTTTAACACTATACCCTAAACACTAAACCCTAGACCCTCGACGCTAAACCCTAGACCCTAAAGCTTAAACTTTAAACACTAAACCCTACAATCCTAAACCCTAGAGCCCTAAACCCTAAACCCTTAAGCCTTAAACCATAAACCCTAAACCCTAAATCCTAAAGCTTTAAGCCCTAAACCCTAAACCCTAAACCCTAAACGTTAAACCCAAAACCTAAAACCCTAAAACCAAACCCAAAACCCAAAACCCTAAACCCTAAACACCAAACCCCAAACCCCAAACCCTAAACCCTAAACCCTAAAACCCTAAAACCCTAAACCCTAAACCCAAAAACCTAAAATCCTAAACCCTAAACCCTTAACCCTAAACCCTAAACCCTAAACCGAAACCCTACACCCTAAACCCTAAACCCCTAAACCCTAAACCCTAAACCCTAAACCCTAAACCCCTAAACGCTAAATCCTAAACCCTAAAACCCTAAACCCTAAAACCCTAAAACCCTAAACCCTAAACACTAAACCCTAAACCCTAAACCCTAAACCCCTAAACCCTAAACCCTAAACCCTAAAACCCTAAACCCCTAAGTCCTAAACCCTAAACCCTAAAACCCTAAACCCTAAAACCTAAACCCTAATCCGTAAACCCTAAAACCCTAAAACCCTAAACACTAAACCCTAAACCCTAAACCCTAAACCCAATACCCTAAACACTAAACCCTAAACCTTAAACCGTAAATCGTAAACCGTAAACCCTAAAAGCTAAACCTAAAACCCTAAACCCTAAACCCTAAACCCAAACCCTAAACCCTAAACCCTAACCCCTAAAACCTAAACACTAAACCCTAAAGTCTAAAGTCTAAACCCTATACCATAAAACCCTAAATTCTAAATACTAAAACTCTAAACCCTAAACCCTAAACCCTAATACCCTAAACCCTCAACCCTAGAACCCGAAACCCTAAAAGCCTAAAGCCAAAACTTGATAACCCTTTAACACTATACCCTAAACACTAAACCCTAGACCCTCGACGCTAAACCCTAGACCCTAAAGCTTAAACTTTAAACACTAAACCCTACAATCCTAAACCCTAGAGCCCTAAACCCTAAACCCTTAAGCCTTAAACCATAAACCCTAAACCCTAAATCCTAAAGCTTTAAGCCCTAAACCCTAAACCCTAAACCCTAAACGTTAAACCCAAAACCTAAAACCCTAAAACCAAACCCAAAACCCAAAACCCTAAACCCTAAACACCAAACCCCAAACCCCAAACCCTAAACCCTAAACCCTAAAACCCTAAAACCCTAAACCCTAAACCCAAAACCCTAAAATCCTAAACCCTAAACCCTTAACCCTAAACCCTAAACCCTAAACCGAAACCCTACACCCTAAACCCTAAACCCCTAAACCCTAAACCCTAAACCCTAAACCCTAAACCCCTAAACGCTAAATCCTAAACCCTAAAACCCTAAACCCTAAAACCCTAAAACCCTAAACCCTAAACACTAAACCCTAAACCCTAAACCCTAAACCCCTAAACCCTAAACCCTAAACCCTAAAACCCTAAACCCCTAAGTCCTAAACCCTAAACCCTAACCCTAAACCCTAAACCTATAATCCTGAAACCTAAAACCCTAAAACACTAAACCTTGAACCCTAAACCCTAAAACCTATACCCTATACCCTATACCCTAAACCCCTATACCCTAAACACTATACCATATACCTTAAATTCTAAACCCTAAAACCTACTTGCTTGGGAGGAGAGCTTTTACTTTGTTTATATGTTGTAGTATCTTAGCATTACTTAGTTGAGTGACTTGGAAGTGGGTGTTGTACCACACACGCGCGCGCGCCGGGTCGTGCTCGGGCCTCGGGCCTTGGCCGTGGGGTCTTGGGGAATGCAATGCGCGGGCGTGGCCGGGTCTCTTTTATCTTTTTTGAGAAATTTTCTTTCCTTTCTTTGTTGATAGAATATTCCTTAACATTTAATCCGGTTTTGACTACTGGCTGTTGTGAATATGTCTCCTTGATTGTAGTTGGTCGTTACTCTCCTTGATTATTTTTGGTGGTTACTTTTTATTGCTCCATACTAATCGACTTAATCTGGAAGGTTTTTAGGCCGAGCAGTTTCCTTCTTTTCTTCTAGTCTTTTTCCCTTTGCTGCCAATATATAAATTCGGTTTTCCTTCAGCCGAAATACACATTAATTCGTACCTCTCTCTCCTCTCTAAAATCTAACCAGTGTTCTTTATTTTTCTAGACAAGTATTCTGAATTTTGGTCAAGTTTGTGAGTGCACACAAACTCCGGCGTCGTGCTTATCCTGGAGGGCGACCGCTTCTTGTCTACTGCACCGGGAGGTAGCGCGAAATCGCCTTTTAGCTTGTTATTCTGCAAACAATAAAATAGAAATTCACGCATCAAGAGATAAGTGATTTCTGTTTTATTGCTTACAGAATAACAGTTAGTTGTTTGTGCTTTGGTTATAAGTGTACTCAATCGAGGAGGTTTATTTGAATGGTTTGAATGCTTGACTATCAGTTCTTGAGTTACTGTTGAAGTGTTGAGGTGTTTCACAAATATATACCACTAATAAGAACAAGAGGAGCAAATGAAATCTGAAAAGTTCAATGCAAACGAACTGTCACAGAAATAGTAAAGAACATGAATGTGGGATAACAAGATATTGAAACACCACGCATCGATGCAAAGCTGATTAAACACACACACACGCATGCGCGCACGCACGCACGCACGCACACACACACACACACACACACACACACATACACACACACACACACACACACACACACACACACACACACACACACACACACACACACACACACACACACACACATATATATATATATATATATATATATATATATATATATATATATATATATATATATATATATATATATGTATATATATATATATATGTATATATATATATATATATATATATATATATATATATATATATATATATATATATATATATATATATATATATATATATATATATATATATGTATATATATATATATGTATATATATATATATATGTATATATATATATATATATATATATATATATATATATATATATATATATATATAACCAAATGAACCCTCAGATAAGAAGATTAGAACAAAGTTCAAATGACATACCATATTCTGCAAAATTGGCATGAAGCATCAAGATTATGACATATCAACCAAACAAAATGATCAACTCTTTATGGTCTACAAACAAGACGATTATTGATCCCGAGTACTCGTACAATGCATACAATTTAACAAAGAAATGGTAAACGTTTGTGGCATATCAAAATTATCATTGACTTATATGTCACACATAGATTAGCATATAACAATAACATTGACTCTCACAAAATTAACCTTTACTACTGAACAGACTCAAAGATTGTGTGATAACTAAAGCTTTTTTTTTTTTAAGCAAACTGTGCACCCTATCATTACTCAATATCCATATCCGCTAGCCTTTGGAAGCTTTCCGGGAATGGAGCAAAACGTACAAGTTCGGAGACATTATTCATCTCTGATCTGGCAACCCAATGGGCCACCGTATTCCCTTCCCGCTTAACATGACTACATATAAAAGAATTAAAAGAGGATCCCAACTAATAATACGATTAATAAGTAAGTGCAAATAAGTGAAGCCTTCTTGTTTCGAGTGCACCTTTTGTACTATTCCGAGAGCGTCACTTTAAATCCATACACATTGTAGCCAAGTCATTTTGCTAGCTCCAGCCCGTACACCTTTGCAGCAGCTTTAGCTATCCCTGGATCCCAATAACCCCTTACACATTTCGTACCTGTAAACATAAGGCAGCCTGTACTATCCTTGGCAGCAGCTCCTAGACCCACCTCTCCTCCATGCAAAATAGCAGCGTCAGTATTCAACTTTAATACTCCAGCAGGTGGCGTGACCCAACAATTGACACTCCCAAAGCATCTTTCTCTCCCTCGTTCATGTACTCTAGCAGATTACAGTTTACAATCCCGGACATAAATGATAAGTAAAGTTTTCATAATTGTCAATTGCTAAAGTGCTAAATACTCGGGAAAAAATAAACATATAAATAAATTAAAAACTCGAATATTATTTAGCTAATGATAGATTAAAAATCCATATAATAACAAGCAAATGCGTATTTGTGAATTATGATTACCAACTTAAATGCCTATGAAATTCAATGATGGTAGCAAGGTTATCACGATCAGGATTTTACTTTGAAGGATCGGATCGTAAAATCGATCGATCCTACCAAAATCATGTATAAAAAGCTTCATTTAAGTAAACTATATCTATTGTATACTCATATTTGAACTAAAATAATGTATACGAATTCAATCTTTTCAATAACTAGTTAAAAAGATGATACGATATACATGCGTATCAATCTTACTATCTTAGTACTTCCCAGATTTCTTGTATATATACATGTCAAAGTACAAGAGGGCGATTTTTATATTACAACACAGTGTCAAGTACAAAATACACTAATTTATCTATATCTATATATCTATTACTAGAACGATGATGGTTGTAGTATCTTTTCCCCCACCTAAAATCATTAACTTTCTTAACCTGATTTTTTCCCCTGTTTTCAATCCACCCTCAAAAATTTTCTACTACTTCCTCCGTTTTTGACTTCTTGCAACACTTATCATAAACGGAAATTCCCAAATACTTGTAACAAACAAAAAGTTTCCTTATACGGTAAATTTTTAAACTACAAAATTACAATTTTACCTCTACTTAAACACATTAAAAATCAATAACACAAACTAATTTTACCTAACCAACTGTATATAACAAAATCATAATCTAGTTAAACAATTCTTATCAAATCAAAACTCACAACAACCGGCACCTTCCCACTAAAT
>NC_080060.1:25473525-25493525 GCF_026212465.1 Amaranthus tricolor
GTTCGCCCTGACTTTATCTAGGCTTAGTGGGCCGCGAATTTGTTCACTGCGTCTGTTCCAAGTACGACTTGAAAATATTGTTAACTTGATTTTTGTTAAATTGTTTTGGAAAAGTTATCCTTGGTTTTAATTGATTTGGTTACCCTACTTTGGTATTAATTGAATTGATCAACATTATTTGACTCTATTGGTTTGGCTTGTATGGTTGGATCGTTGTTAATTGGTTTGAATTTTAATTAAGTCTCGCATTAGTTCTTTGTTTAAATTTGAACCTTTGTGTTAAGGACAGTCTAGTTACTGGCCACTAAGTGGTAATTTGCGGTTTAGTTGTTGCAGGTGATGATTGAATTCACTCGGAGCGACTGGGGAATAAGACTGAGAGATGTAGGGTTACCTAGAACATTAAGTTGAAGTTTAGATGTTTTATTTATTTTTGTTTATGGGAGTGTTTTACTCCCTGGATTATTATGTAATGACTTTTTGATTTACTTTATTCGAAGTTATAAATTTATTTTGAAAATTTTAGTGACCCAACTTAGTGTATTGTTTCCGCCAATACACCCTATATTAAGACGGGTCATTACAGTTGGTATCAGAGCTGAACGGTTCCGAGGCTTGCTTGAGTAAGTTACTTGGAATCTAAGCAATTGACTTGACCATAGAGTGAGGATTACTTGGGTAGTAAGAAATGGGAATTGCTTTTAGAAAAGCAAGGAAGTATGTAAGACTACATATAAATTTCTGTTTTTGTAGGATGCCTCCTAGAAGAAGAACCTCTGCTGAGAAGGAGTCTTCTCGCCAACGTCTGAGAGCTCTAGAGAATGCTATTATTGCCCTCGCAAATCGATCCACTGGTCCGGCTAACAACCAGTCTGTCTTTGATCGGTTTGATCGTCACCGTCCCCCAACCTATGAGGGTACTGCCGATCCTGTAGTTCTCGAAGGTTGGTTGCGTGAGATAGAAAAACTCTTTGACGCGACCGGCTGCCCAGATGCTGAAAAGGTAGCTATTGGCTCGTATTACCTGAAGAAAGAGGCTGACAACTGGTGGGGTATGGTCAAAGCTGAATGTCTTGCTACCACTGGCTTTGGGTGGGAACAGTTCTCCACGAAGTTGAAGGAGAGATTCTATCCAGACGAGTTGAGGTGGCTGAAAAGAGAAGAGTTTCTCTCTCTGGAACAGGGTTCTATGTCGGTGCAAGCATATACTGACAAGTTCACAGAGTTGTCTCGTTTTGCTGCTGTTTTGATCCCTTCTGAAGCTGAGAAAGTGAGGTTGTATGTGAGGAGGTTAGACGCCCGGATTAGGGTAACAGTGATGTGTTCAGGTCCTGCTACTTTCCAGAAGGCTTATGAAGTTGCCCTTAGTGCTTATGCTGCAGTTCAGGAAGAAGAAGCTGCTAGGCGTGCTCTCACAGCCAAGAGGCCCCCTCCCTCATTTCATACTGCAAACCCCTCCAAGAAGTCTAAGCTTATTCCTATGAACAAGGGGATTACTTCTGATTCTAGACCAAAGAAGTGTTTCAAGTGCCAGAAAGATTGGCACCCTGGCAAAAATTGTGATGGTTCTGCTGTCAAGTGTTTCTATTGCAATGGTGAGGGTCACCGTTCGTACTCTTGCTCTAAGAATTCTGATGCAGGCAAGACAATTACTGGTGGTAATGCCCCTCTCCGCAACAGGGTTTATAATATGACCGAAACCGAGGAAGAATCGGATGTTGATGTCATTGCCGGTACTATTCTCGTAAACTCTATTCCTGCTTATGTTTTATTTGATACTGGTGCTACTGCTTCTTTCATCTCTTCTTCCTTTATTGAAAAAGCCAAGTTGAACTCTTCTATGTCTGTTAAATCTGTGATCTCCCTTCCTAATGGGGAGAAAATTTCTTGTCATCGCGCTTTTCGAAGCGTTCCTGTTATCATTAACGAGGTAGAATTGACTGCAAATCTTAAAGAGTTCCCCATGGACGAATTCGATGTGATATTCGGCATGGATTGGTTGAAGGAATACCGAGCTGTATTCCATTGTAGGGATGAGAAGGTGGTATTGAGAAACCATAAAGGGGAGAGAGTTTCTTATTCTAACACCAAAGCAAAGCCTGGTGTGAAGATCATCTCTGCTATAAAGATGATGAAAATACAAAGGAAAGGGAATGAAGTTTTCTTGTGCAAAGTGACTGAAGTCTCCGAAGGCGTTAAGCTTGAAGACATTCCCATTGTCAGAAACTATCCAGATGTATTTCCCGAAGAATTACCTGGAATCCCTCCCGAAAGAGATGTAGAATTTGGGATTGATTTGATTCCAGGTACCGCTCCTATTTCTAAACCCCCCTATAGAATGGCACCCTCAGAAATGCAAGAGTTAAAGACTCAGTTGCAAGAGCTTATCGATAAGGGTTTTATAAGGCCCAGTGCTTCTCCTTGGGGTGCTCCAGTTCTATTTGTGAAGAAGAAAGATGGTAGTATGCGGCTGTGTATTGACTACCGTGAACTGAACAAGGTAACTATCAAAAATAGATATCCCTTGCCAAGAATTGACGATCTTTTTGATCAATTAAAGGGCGCGGGTGTCTTTTCTAAAATTGACCTTAGGTCTGGTTACCATCAGATCCCTGTGAGGGAAGATGATATTCAAAAGACGGCTTTCCGGACTAGATATGGGCATTATGAATTTGTCGTCATGCCCTTCGGTCTTACGAATGCCCCTGCTGTGTTTATGGACCAGATGAATAGGTCCTTTCACGAGTTGTTGGATGAATGTGTAGTTGTCTTCATTGACGACATCTTGGTATTCTCGAAGGATGAAGAAGAGCATGTTAAACATCTAGAAATGGTGTTAAACATTCTCAGGAAGCAGAAATGGTTTGCCAAGTTCTCAAAATGTGAATTCTGGCTTAAGAAAGTGGCATTTCTAGGCCATGTTATTAGCAAGGAAGGTGTGAAGGTTGATCCAACGAAGATTAAAGCTATTATAGAATGGGCAAGTCCCTCTAGTGTAACTGAAGTTCGGAGTTTTCTAGGACTTGCAGGCTATTATCGAAGGTTTGTGCATAACTTCTCTATTATTGCTCAACCTTTGACAAAATTGATGAAGAAAGACTGCAAGTTTAGATGGTCCGAAGAGTGCGAAAAGGCTTTTCAGTTATTGAAAGAAAAGCTCACATCTGCTCCTGTCTTAGTCTTGCCGATAGAAGGAGAGGAGTATGAGGTGTTCAGTGATGCCTCGAAGAGTGGACTAGGGTGTGTGTTGATGCAACGGGGTAAGGTTATTGCCTATGCTTCAAGGCAATTAAAAGTTCATGAGAAGAATTACCCTACGCATGATCTTGAATTGGCTGCAGTGGTGTTTGCATTAAAGATTTGGCGACACTATTTATATGGTGTTTCGTGCAAGATTTACACTGATCATAAAAGCCTCAAGTATATTTTCACTCAGAAAGAATTGAATATGCGTCAGAGGCGCTGGCTCGAGCTTGTCAAGGATTATGAATTGACCTTGGAGTATAAGGAAGGAAAGGCTAATAGGGTTGCTGATGCCCTGAGTCGAAAGCCTGGACCCTTGCTGAATTTTATGAAGGTTCTCTCTAAGGACTTATGTGAGGAATTCCGCAAGATGGAAATTGAAGTGGTATCATTGGGTGGGGTTAAAGCTCGCTTAAGCGCTATGAGTTCTGAGCCTGCTCTTTATGCTGAGTTAAGAGAGAAGCAACAGAATGATCCTAAGCTTCGGAAGATTCGGGCTGCAAAGGCTCAAGGACGAGCTGGGAGTTTTGATATTGCAGAGGATGGGAGTATGAAGTTCAAAGGGCGATGGTGTGTGCCTAATGATCCGATTTTGAAGAACGAAATCATGAGTGAAGCTCATAACACTCCTTATTCAGTACATCCTGGAGGTTCGAAGATGTATAAGGACCTCAAGCTAAGCTTTTGGTGGCCTTGTATGAAAAAAGAGGTTGCTGAATTTGTTGCCAAGTGTTTGGTGTGTCAGAAGGTGAAGATTGAGCATCAAAGGCCAGGTGGTTTGTTACAACCCCTTTCTATTCCAGCATGGAAGTTTGACTCCGTTTCCATGGATTTTGTGATGGGGCTTCCTAATGCCGCTGGTGGCTTGAATGCAGTGTGGGTAATAGTTGATCGCTTGACCAAGGTTGCCAGATTTATTCCTATGAAGAAGACTTGGTCAATGGAACAAATGGCGGAGGCTTATTCAAATGAAATCATAAGGTTGCATGGTGTACCTAGGGAAATTGTGTCCGATCGTGATCCCAGGTTCTTATCTCATTTCTGGTCCTCGTTACAAAAGGCTTTTGGTACTAAGTTGAAGTTGAGTACCGCTTTCCATGCTGCAACTGATGGGCAAACGGAGAGAACAATCCAGACTTTGGAAGACATGCTCCGTGCTTGTGCCCTGGAATTCCAAGGCTCGTGGGTGAAGTCTTTAAGCTTGGTAGAGTTCTCTTACAACAACAGCTATCATGCGAGCATCCAAATGGCTCCCTACGAGGCTCTTTATGGTAGGAAATGTCGTAGTCCTACTTTCTGGAGCGACATAAATGATTCGTTGGTGTTGGGACCCGATCTTATCCAATCTACTATAGATAAGGTCAAAGTTATTCAAGCAAAGATGAAGGCTGCCCAGGATCGACAAAAGTCTTATGCCGATTTGAGTAGGAGACCTATTACTTATGATGTTGGGGATAAGGTGCTTTTGAAGGTGTCCCCAATGAAGGGAGTAATGAGATTTGGTGTGAAGGGCAAGCTCAGCCCTAAGTATGTGGGTCCTTATGAGGTACTTGAGAGGATTGGTGAAGTGGCTTATAAGTTGGCTTTGCCAGTCGAGCTATCTAAGGTTCACAATGTGTTCCATGTCTCTCAGTTACGGCGTTATCGAAGTGACCCTTCGCATGTTATAGCCATAGAGTCGGTAGAGGTCAACCCTAATTTGACTTTCGAGGAGAAGCCAGTCAAAATCCTTGATCGTCAGGTACGTTCTCTGAGGAGAAAGGAAGTGCCATTAGTGAAAGTTTTGTGGCGTAGTCAAAAGTATGAACAAGCCACCTGGGAAACTGAGGAGTCAATGCGACTTAAGTATCCCGAGTTGTTTGTAGCCGAACAAAGGTAATTATTTCGTCCTTGTTTCGTTATCTTTCTTTTTGTAAGTTTCGAGGACGAAACTTTTTATAAGTGGGTAGGATTGTAATGCCCCGAATTTTTCTCTGTGGCATAATTTCCATTTTATTCATCTTTCTAGTTACTTTTCTTTAAGTCTAGTTTTTAATTTAAAATAATTTATTATGATATTATTTGTGGATTATTATAACTATCTCTTTTATGCTTTATAATGTGATTTAAAAGGAGCGTAAGTTATTATTATTATTATTATTATTATTATTATTATTATTATTATTATTATTATTATTATTATTATTATTGTTGTTGTTGTTGTTGTCGTCGTGTTAATATATTATTTTCATTAAATTTATGTACTACTATTATATGTCCTAGGTTATTTATTTTTGGACCAACTTGTGGTAACAAGTTTTAAATTAGGATGACTAAATATATTTTTTTTTTAGTACACTATTATCATGATAAGCTTTTAAAATTAGTGTTTAATTAGGTTAATTGATTCTAATTTATGCTTAATTAATTGGTACATTCTAGAATGGAATGAATGCATGAACATCCTTCAAATCTTTTCATTTTCTTTTCTTCAAGTTGATTGAACTTCCTAATGCTCATAAATTCTCAACCATTATGAAGAGTCTTTTGGGATGGTTTTTCCCCTCCTATAAATACTAGCCTATTGTTATGGAAATTTTCATTCATTCATAAACTAGCTCATAAACTTTCTTTCTCTCATTCTTTTCTCTCAAAATAAAAAAAAAAAGAATACTTGCTTTATTTTTCTTCAAGTGTCAAAATATTATCATATTTTTGGGTAACTTTTGAAGACTTATTTTGAATTATTCAAGCTTACTTCAAGGAATTTATTTTGCAAATTATTTGGGAGATTTTCTTGGAGTTTTCTTTAATCTTCTAAAGATTATTACTTTCCTCCATTATCCAGGTAACTAGATTTTTCTTCACTTAGTTTCTTAATTAAACATAGAAGTCTTGTTTAGAATTAATTAAAATTTAAACTGATTAATTCGGTTTTATATTGTAAATTTTGCTTTAATTATTTTCGTGCATATATTATTGTTATTTTAATCTTCTATGATGTGTTATAACATAGATTTAATTTAGGATTGGTTAAAATTTAATTTTCGTGATTTGAATAATTTTATTTTAAATTATTATGAAAATCTGGAAAATCTGCACTTTTTATTAATAGTAATTTGGCTGTAATTTATTGATTTTAATTTATTTCCACATTATTTTAACACTAAAATATGTTACAATCAGTAGGTAATAGTGTAAATTAATTTTGATGAATTTGGGTTTAATTTTACAAAATTATTATTTAATAATGGCTTAAACTAGTTAATTTGAATTTTGTGAATTAATTAAGGTTAAGAGGAATTAAAATCTGATTTAATTTATTAATTTATTATTTTTGGTCATGTACCTAATTGCTTGGTTATGTGTTAATTTCATGTACTACTTATTTATTTAATTAGATAGTTTATGACCATTTGTTGTTAAAGTCATGTAAATAGAGAACTTGACTTTGGCATTGACTTCGACCTTGACCATTGACTTTTGTTGACTATTATAATGGCTATGTGATTTTATTTTGATGGTTTATAAAACTGTTTTGTTGCTTGTCGACAAGTTTATACTTAAGAATAAAATAACATTGTCTGTAGTATATTCTTGCCAAGAGTTGTAGTAAGGTGTATTCTTGATTAAGTTCGAATTATCCTTATTCCAAACTCAGACATTACAACTTAAACTGTATGATTTTGATCTTGATTGGTTTTGAACTACTCCATAGGAGTTTTTGTATTTTGGAAATGGTCATCGTGGCCTTTGGGTTCTTAAGGGTAAATCCATAGTGGTTCCTTATGAACATTTGATTTGGTTTTGGAATTTGACTTTTGGGTTCTTAAGGGTAAATCCATAGTGGTTCCTTATGAACATTGGTTTTTTTGTTATTTGAAAATCGTTGGGTAAGTCCATAGTGGTTCCTTCGATTGGACAGCACATCTATAGTAGATTGGTTTTAGATTTAGTTGTCGTTCTCGTTATGCTGGATCTTCGGAAAACGAGAGAGATTGGCCATTCTTAGACAGGGTTATATCATTGTGGTTGACCCGAGGTTCGCCCTGACTTTATCTAGGCTTAGTGGGCCGCGAATTTGTTCACTGCGTCTGTTCCAAGTACGACTTGAAAATATTGTTAACTTGATTTTTGTTAAATTGTTTTGGAAAAGTTATCCTTGGTTTTAATTGATTTGGTTACCCTACTTTGGTATTAATTGAATTGATCAACATTATTTGACGCTATTGGTTTGGCTTGTATGGTTGGATCGTTGTTAATTGGTTTGAATTTTAATTAAGTCTCGCATTAGTTCTTTGTTTAAATTTGAACCTTTGTGTTAAGGACAGTCTAGTTACTGGCCACTAAGTGGTAATTTGCGGTTTAGTTGTTGCAGGTGATGATTGAATTCACTCGGAGCGACTGGGGAATAAGACTGAGAGATGTAGGGTTACCTAGAACATTAAGTTGAAGTTTAGATGTTTTATTTATTTTTGTTTATGGGAGTGTTTTACTCCCTGGATTATTATGTAATGACTTTTTAATTTACTTTATTCGAAGTTATAAATTTATTTTGAAAATTTTAGTGACCCAACTTAGTGTATTGTTTCCGCCAATACACCCTATATTAAGACGGGTCATTACAGTAATCCCTAAAACCCTAAAACCCTAAAACCCTAAACCCTAAACCCTATAACCCTAAAACCCTAAACCCTAAACCCTAAACCCTAAACCCTAACCCCTAACCCCTAACCCCTAAACCCTAAACCCTAAAACCCAAAAACCCTAAACCCCAAACCCCAAACCCCAAACCCCAAACCCT
This sequence comes from Amaranthus tricolor, assembly GCF_026212465.1. Taxonomy (NCBI): domain Eukaryota; kingdom Viridiplantae; phylum Streptophyta; class Magnoliopsida; order Caryophyllales; family Amaranthaceae; genus Amaranthus; species Amaranthus tricolor. Next base: position 25,481,552 of record NC_080060.1, read on the forward strand.
AAACCCTAAACCCTAAAACCCTAAAACCCTAAACCCTAAACCCTAAACCCAAAACCCAAAAATCCTAAACTCTAAACCCTGAACCCTAAACCCTAAATCTAATCCCTAAACTCTAAACCCTAAACCCTAAACCCTATACCCTCGACCCTAAACCCTAAACCCTACAGCTTAAATTCTAAACCCTAAACCCTAAAATCCTAAACCCTAAAACCTTAACCCTAGACCCTCGACCCTAAACCCTAGACCCTACAGCTTAAACTCTAAACCCTAAACCCTAAAATCCTAAACCCTCGAGCCCTAAACCCTAAACCCCTAAGCCTTAAACCATAAACTCTAAACCCTAAATCCTAAAGCCCCAAGCCCTAAACCCTAAACCCTAAACCCTAAATCTTAAACCCAAAACCCAAAAGCCTAAAATCAAACCCAAAACCCAAAACCCTAAACCCTAAAACCTATAATCCTAAACCCTAAAACCTAAACCCTAATCCCTAAACCCTAAAACCCTAAAACCCTAAATCCTAAACCATAAACCCTAAACCCTAAAACCCTAAACCCTAAACCCTAAACCCTAAACCCAATACCCTAAACACTAAACCCTAAACCTTAAACCGTAAATCGTAAACCGTAAACTCTAAACGGTAAACCTAAAACCCAAAACCTTAAACCCTAAACCCTAAACCCAAACCCTAAACCCTAAACCCTAAACCCAAACCCTAAACTCTAAACCCTAAACCCTAACCCCTAAAACCTAAACACTAAACTCTAAAGTCTAAACCCTAAACCCTAAACCCTAAAACCCTAAATCCTAAATACTAAAACTCTAAACCCTAAACCCTAAACCCTAAACCCTAATACCCTAAACCCTCAACCCTGTAACCCGAAACCCTAAAAGCTAATCCTAAAACCCTAAAAGCCTAAACCCAAAACTCGAAAACCCTAAACCCTATACCCTAAACCCTAAACCCTAAACCCTCGACCCTAAACCCTAGACCCTAAAGTTTAAACTCTAAACCCTAAACCCTAACATCCTAAACCCTAGAGCCCTAAACCCTAAACCCCTAAGCCTTAAACCATAAACCCTAAACCCTAAATCCTAAAGCCCTAAACTCTAAACCATAAACCCTAAACCCTAAACCCTAAACCTTAAACCCAAAACCCGAAACCCTAAAACCAAACCCAAAACCCAAAACCCTAAACCCTAAAACCTAAACCCTAAACCCTAAAACCCCAAAACCCTAAACCCTAATCCCTAAAACCCTAAAACCCTAAACCCTAAACCCTAAACCCTAAAACCTTAAACCCTAAACCCTAAACTCTAAACCCTAACCCCTAACCCCTAAACCCTAAACCCTAAACCCTAAACCCTAAAACCCTAAACCCCAAACCAAAAAACCCAAACCCCAAACCCCAAACCCCAAACCCTAAACCCTAAGCCCTAAACCCTAAAACCCTAAAACCCTAAACCCTAAACCCTAAACCCTAAACCTTAAACACTAAACCTTAAACCTAAACCCTAAACCCTAAACCCTAAACCCTAAACCCTAAACCCTACAGCTTAAATTCTAAACCCTAAACCCTAAAATCCTAAACCCTAAAACCTTAACCCTAGACCCTCGACCCTAAACCCTAGACCCTACAGCTTAAACTCTAAACCCTAAACCCTAAAATCCTAAACCCTCGAGCCCTAAACCCTAAACCCCTAAGCCTTAAACCATAAACTCTAAACCCTAAATCCTAAAGCCCCAAGCCCTAAACCCTAAACCCTAAACCCTAAATCTTAAACCCAAAACCCAAAAGCCTAAAATCAAACCCAAAACCCAAAACCCTAAACCCTAAAACCTATAATCCTAAACCCTAAAACCTAAACCCTAATCCCTAAACCCTAAAACCCTAAAACCCTAAACCCTAAACCATAAACCCTAAACCCTAAAACCCTAAACCCTAAACCCTAAACCCTAAACCCAATACCCTAAACACTAAACCCTAAACCTTAAACCGTAAATCGTAAACCGTAAACTCTAAACGGTAAACCTAAAACCCAAAACCTTAAACCCTAAACCCTAAACCCAAACCCTAAACCCTAAACCCTAAACCCAAACCCTAAACTCTAAACCCTAAACCCTAACCCCTAAAACCTAAACACTAAACTCTAAAGTCTAAACCCTAAACCCTAAACCCTAAAACCCTAAATCCTAAATACTAAAACTCTAAACCCTAAACCCTAAACCCTAAACCCTAATACCCTAAACCCTCAACCCTGTAACCCGAAACCCTAAAAGCTAATCCTAAAACCCTAAAAGCCTAAACCCAAAACTCGAAAACCCTAAACCCTATACCCTAAACCCTAAACCCTAAACCCTCGACCCTAAACCCTAGACCCTAAAGTTTAAACTCTAAACCCTAAACCCTAACATCCTAAACCCTAGAGCCCTAAACCCTAAACCCCTAAGCCTTAAACCATAAACCCTAAACCCTAAATCCTAAAGCCCTAAACTCTAAACCATAAACCCTAAACCCTAAACCCTAAACCTTAAACCCAAAACCCGAAACCCTAAAACCAAACCCAAAACCCAAAACCCTAAACCCTAAAACCTAAACCCTAAACCCTAAAACCCCAAAACCCAAAACCCTAAACCCTAATCCCTAAAACCCTAAAACCCTAAACCCTAAACCCTAAACCCTAAAACCTTAAACCCTAAACCCTAAACTCTAAACCCTAACCCCTAACCCCTAAACCCTAAACTCTAAACCCTAAACCCTAAAACCCTAAACCCCAAACCAAAAAACCCAAACCCCAAACCCCAAACCCCAAACCCTAAACCCTAAGCCCTAAACCCTAAAACCCTAAAACCCTAAACCCTAAACCCTAAACCCTAAACCTTAAACACTAAACCTTAAACCTAAACCCTAAACCCTAAACCCTAAACCCTAAACCCAAACCCCTAAACCCTAAACGCCTAAACCTTAAACCCTAAACCCTAAACCCCTAAACCCTATATGCTAAACCCTAAACCCTAAACCCTAAAACCCTAAAACCCTAAACCCTAAACCCTAATCCCTAATCCCTAAACCGTAAACCCCTAAACCCTAAACCCTAAAACCTAAACCCTAAACCCTAAAACCATAAACCCCTAAATCCTAAACCCTAAACCCTAACCCTAAACCCTAAACCTAATACCCTAAAACCTAAAACCCTAAAACCCTAAACCTTGAACCCTAAACCTTAAAACCTATACCCTTTACCCTAAATCCTAAACCCCTATACCCTAAACACTATACCCTATACCCTATTCCCTATACCCTAAACCCTACTTGGTTGGGAGGAGAGCTTTTACTTTGTTTATATGTTGTGGTGTCTTAGCATTACTTAGTTGAGTGAGTAGGAGGTGGGTGTTGTACCACTCACGCGCGCGCGCGCCGGATCGTGCTCGGGCCTCGGGCCTCGGCCGTGGGGTCTTGGGGAATGCAATGCGCGGGCGTGGCTGGGTCTCTTTTATCTTTTTTGAGAAATTTTCTTTCCTTTCTTTGTTGGTAGAATATTCCTTAACATTTATTCCGGTTTTGACTACTGGCTGTTTTGAATGTATCTCCTTTATTGTAGGTTGTCGTTACTCTCCTTGATTATTGTTGGTCGTTACTCTTTATTGCTCCATATTAATCGACTTAATCTGGAAGGTTTTTAGGCCGAGCAGTTTCTTTCTTTTCTTCTAGTCGTTTTCCCTTTGCTGCCTATATATATACTCGGTTTTCCTTCAGCCGAAATACACATTAATTCGTACCTCTCTCTCTTCTCTAAAATCTAAACAGTGTTCTTTATTTTTCTGGACAAGTATTCTGAATTTTGGTCAGGTTTGTGAGTGCACACAAACTCCGGCGTCGTGCTTATCCTGGAGGGCGACCGCTTCTTGTCTACTGCACCGGGAGGTAGCGCGGAATCGTCTTTTAGCTTGTTATTCTGCAAGCAATAAAACAGAAATTCACGCATCAAGAGATAAGTGATTTTTGTTTTATTGCTTACAGAATAACAGTTAGTTGTTTGTGCTTTGGTTATAAGTGTACTCAATCGAGGAGGTTTATTTGAATGGTTTGAATGATTGACTATCAGTTCTTGAGTTACTGTTGAAGTGTTGAGGTGTTTCACAAATATATACCACTAATAAGAACAAGAGGAGCAAATGAAATCTGAAAAGTTCAATGCAAACGAACTGTCACAGAAATAGTAAAGAACATGAATGTGGCATAACAAGATATTGAAACACCACGCATCGATGCAAAGCTGATTAAACACACACACACGCATGCACGCACGCACGCACGCACGCACACACACACACACACACACACACACACACATACACACACACACACACACACACACACACACACATATATATATATATATATATATATATATATATATATATATATATATATATATATATATATATATATATAACTAAATGAACCCTCAGATAAGAAGATTTGAACAAAGTTCAAATGACATACCATATTCTGCAAAATTGGCATGAAGCATCAAGATTATGACATATCAACCAAACAAAATGATCAACTCTTTATGGTCTACAAACAAGACGATTATTGATCCCGAGTACTCGTACAATGCATACAATTTAACAAAGAAATGGTAAACTTTTGTGGCATATCAAAATTATCATTGACTTATATGTCACACATAGATTAGCACATAACAATAACATTGACTCTCACAAAATTAACCTTTACTACTGAACAGACTCAAAGATTGTGTGATAACTAAAGCTTTTTTTTTTTTAAGCAAACTGTGCACCCTATCATTACTCAATATCCATATCCGCTAGCCTTTGGAAGCTTTTCGGGAATGGAGCAAACCCAAACCCTAAACCCTAAACCCTAAACCCAAACCCTAAACTCTAAACCCTAAACCCTAACCCCTAAAACCTAAACACTAAACTCTAAAGTCTAAACCCTAAACCCTAAACCCTAAAACCCTAAATCCTAAATACTAAAACTCTAAACCCTAAACCCTAAACCCTAAACCCTAATACCCTAAACCCTCAACCCTGTAACCCGAAACCCTAAAAGCTAATCCTAAAACCCTAAAAGCCTAAACCCAAAACTCGAAAACCCTAAACCCTATACCCTAAACCCTAAACCCTAAACCCTCGACCCTAAACCCTAGACCCTAAAGTTTAAACTCTAAACCCTAAACCCTAACATCCTAAACCCTAGAGCCCTAAACCCTAAACCCCTAAGCCTTAAACCATAAACCCTAAACCCTAAATCCTAAAGCCCTAAACTCTAAACCATAAACCCTAAACCCTAAACCCTAAACCTTAAACCCAAAATCCGAAACCCTAAAACCAAACCCAAAACCCAAAACCCTAAACCCTAAAACCTAAACCCTAAACCCTAAAACCCCAAAACCCAAAACCCTAAACCCTAATCCCTAAAACCCTAAAACCCTAAACCCTAAACCCTAAACCCTAAAACCTTAAACCCTAAACCCTAAACTCTAAACCCTAACCCCTAACCCCTAAACCCTAAACCCTAAACCCCAAAACCCTAAAACCCTAAACCCCAAACCAAAAAACCCAAACCCCAAACCCCAAACCCCAAACCCTAAACCCTAAGCCCTAAGCCCTAAAACCCTAAAACCCTAAACCCTAAACCCTAAACCCTAAACCTTAAACACTAAACCTTAAACCTAAACCCTAAACCCTAAACCCTAAACCCTAAACCCAAACCACTAAACCCTAAACCCCTAAACCTTAAACCCTAAACCCTAAACCCCTAAACCCTATATGCTAAACCCTAAACCCTAAACCCTAAAACCCTAAAACCCTAAACCCTAAACCCTAATCCCTAATCCCTAAACCGTAAACCCCTAAACCCTAAACCCTAAAACCTAAACCCTAAACCCTAAAACCTTAAACCCCTAAATCCTAAACCCTAAACCCTAACCCTAAACCCTAAACCTAATACCCTAAAACCTAAAACCCTAAAACTCTAAACCTTAAACCCTAAACCTTAAAACCTATACCCTTTACCCTAAATCCTAAACCCCTATACCCTAAACACTATACCCTATACCCTATTCCCTATACCCTAAACCCTACTTGGTTGGGAGGAGAGCTTTTACTTTGTTTATATGTTGTGGTGTCTTAGCATTACTTAGTTGAGTGAGTAGGACGTGGGTGTTGTACCACTCACGCGCGCGCGCCGGGTCGTGCTCGGGCCTCGGGCCTGGGCCGTGGGGTCTTGGGGAATGCAATGCGCGGGCGTGGCTGGGTCTCTTTTATCTTTTTTGAGAAATTTTCTTTCCTTTCTTTGTTGGTAGAATATTCCTTAACATTTATTCCGGTTTTGACTACTGGCTGTTTTGAATGTATCTCCTTTATTGTAGGTTGTCGTTACTCTCCTTGATTATTGTTGGTCGTTACTCTTTATTGCTCCATATTAATCGACTTAATCTGGAAGGTTTTTAGGCCGAGCAGTTTCTTTCTTTTCTTCTAGTCGTTTTCCCTTTGCTGCCTATATATATACTCGGTTTTCCTTCAGCCGAAATACACATTAATTCGTACCTCTCTCTCTTCTCTAAAATCTAAACAGTGTTCTTTATTTTTCTGGACAAGTATTCTGAATTTTGGTCAGGTTTGTGAGTGCACACAAACTCCGGCGTCGTGCTTATCCTGGAGGGCGACCGCTTCTTGTCTACTGCACCGGGAGGTAGCGCGGAATCGTCTTTTAGCTTGTTATTCTGCAAGCAATAAAACAGAAATTCACGCATCAAGAGATAAGTGATTTTTGTTTTATTGCTTACAGAATAACAGTTAGTTGTTTGTGCTTTGGTTATAAGTGTACTCAATCGAGGAGGTTTATTTGAATGGTTTGAATGATTGACTATCAGTTCTTGAGTTACTGTTGAAGTGTTGAGGTGTTTCACAAATATATACCACTAATAAGAACAAGAGGAGCAAATGAAATCTGAAAAGTTCAATGCAAACGAACTGTCACAGAAATAGTAAAGAACATGAATGTGGCATAACAAGATATAGAAACACCACGCATTGATGCAAAGCTGATTAAACACACACACACGCATGCACGCACGCACGCACGCACACACACACACACACACACACACACACACACACACAAAAATATATATATATATATATATATATATATATATATATATATATATATATATATATATATATATATATATATATATATATATATATATAACTAAATGAACCCTCAGATATGAAGATTAGAACAAAGTTCAAATGACATACCATATTCTGCAAAATTGGCATGAAGCATCAAGATTATGACATATCAACCAAACAAAATGATCAACTCTTTATGGTCTACAAACAAGACGATTATTGATCCCGAGTACTCGTACAATGCATACAATTTAACAAAGAAATGGTAAACTTTTGTGGCATATCAAAATTATCATTGACTTATATGTCACACATAGATTAGCACATAACAATAACATTGACTCTCACAAAATTAACCTTTACTACTGAACAGACTCAAAGATTGTGTGATAACTAAAGCTTTTTTTTTTTTAAGCAAACTGTGCACCCTATCATTACTCAATATCCATATCCGCTAGCCTTTGGAAGCTTTTCGGGAATGGAGCAAAACGTACAAGTTCGGAGACATTATTCATCTCTGATCTGGCAACCCAATGGGCCACCGTATTCCCTTCCCGCTTAACATGACTACATATAAAAGAATTAAAAGAGGATCCCAACTAGTAATACGATTAATAAGTAAGTGCAAATAAGTGAAGCCTTCTTGTTTCGAGTGCACCTTTTGTACTATTCCGAGAGCATCACTTTCAATACATACACATTGTAGCCAAGTCGTTTTGCTAGCTCCAGCCCGTACACCTTTGTAGCAGCTTTAGCTATCCCTAGATCCCAATAACCCCTTACACATTTCGTACCAGTAAACATAAGGCAGCCTGTACTATCCTTGGCAGCAACTCCTAGACCCACCTCTCCTCCATGCAGAATAGCAGCGTCGGTATTCAACTTTAATACTCCAGCAGGTGGCGTGACCCAACAATTGACACTCCCAAAGCATCTTTCTCTCCCTCATTCATGTACTCTAGCAGAATACAGTTTACAATCCCGGACATAAATGATAAGTAAAGTTTTCATAATTGTCAATTGCTAAAGTGCTAAATACTCGGGAAAAAATAAACATATAAATAAATTAAAAACTCGAATATTATTTTGCTAATGATAGATTAAAAATCCAACCAAAACCCTAAACTCTAAACCCTAAACCCAATTCCCTAAACACTAAACCCTAAACCTTAAACCGTAAATCGTAAACCGTAAACACTAAACGGTAAACCTAAAACCTAAAACCCTAAACCCTAAACCCAAACCCTAAACCCAAAACCCTAACCCCTAAAACCTAAACACTAAATCCTAAAGTCTAAACCCTAAACTCTAAACCCTAAAACCCTAAAACCTAAATACTAAAACTCTAAACCTTAAACCCTAAAACCTAATACCCTAAACCCTCAACCCTATAACCCAAAACCCTAAAAGCTAATCCTAAAACCCTAAAAGCCTAAACCCAAAACTCGAAAACCCTAAACCCTATACCCTAAACCCTAAACCCTAAACCCTCGACCCTAAACCCTAGACCCTAAAGTTTAAACTCTAAACCCTAAACCCTAACATCCTAATCCCTAGAGCCCTAAACCCTAAACCCCTAAGCCTTAAACCATAAACCCTAAACCCTAAATCCTAAAGCCCTAAGCTCTAAACCATAAACCCTAAACCCTAAACCCTAAACCTTAAACCCAAAACCCGAAACCCTAAAACCAAACCCAAAACCCTAAACCCTAAACCCTAAAACCTAAACCCTAAACCCTAAAACCCTAAAACCCAAAACCCTAAACCCTAATCCCTAAAACCCTAAAACCCTAAACCCTAAACCCTAAACCCTAAAACCTTAAACCCTAAACCCTAAACTCTAAACCCTAACCCCTAACCCCTAAACCCTAAACCCTAAACCCTAAACCCTAAAACCCTAAACCCCAAACCACAAAACCCAAACCCCAAACCCCAAACCCCAAACCCTAAACCCTAAGCCCTAAACCCTAAAACCCTAAAACCCTAAACCCTAAACCCTAAACCTTAAACACTAAACCTTAAACCTAAACCCTAAACCCTAAACCCTAAACCCTAAACCCAAACCCCTAAACCCTAAACCCCTAAACCTTAAACCCTAAACCCTAAACCCCTAAACCCTAAATGCTAAACCCTAAACCCTAAACCCTAAAACCCTAAAACCCTAAACCCTAAACCCTAATCCCTAATCCCTAAACCGTAAACCCCTAAACCCTAAACCCTAAAACCTAAACCCTAAACCCTAAAACCTTAAACCCCTAAATCCTAAACCCTAAACCCTAACCCTAAACCCTAAACCTAATACCCTAAAACCTAAAACCCTAAAACCCTAAACCTTGAACCCTAAACCTTAAAACCTAGACCCTTTACCCTAAATCCTAAACCCCTATACCCTAAACACTATACCCTATACCTTATTCCCTATACCCTAAACCCTACTTGGTTGGGAGGAGAGCTTTTACTTTGTTTATATGTTGTGGTGTCTTAGCATTACTTAGTTGAGTGAGTAGGACGTGGGTGTTGTACCACTCACGCGCGCGCGCCGGGTCGTGCTCGGGCCTCGGGCCTGGGCCGTGGGGTCTTGGGGAATGCAATGCGCGGGCGTGGCTGGGTCTCTTTTATCTTTTTTGAGAAATTTTCTTTCCTTTCTTTGTTGGTAGAATATTCCTTAACATTTATTCCGGTTTTGACTACTGGCTGTTTTGAATGTATCTCCTTTATTGTAGGTTGTCGTTACTCTCCTTGATTATTGTTGGTCGTTACTCTTTATTGCTCCATATTAGTCGACTTAATCTGGAAGGTTTTTAGGCCGAGCAGTTTCTTTCTTTTCTTCTAGTCGTTTTCCCACTGCTGCCTATATATATACTCGGTTTTCCTTCAGCCGAAATACACATTAATTCGTACCTCTCTCTCTTCTCTAAAATCTAAACAGTGTTCTTTATTTTTCTGGACAAGTATTCTGAATTTTGGTCAGGTTTGTGAGTGCACACAAACTCCGGCGTCGTGCTTATCCTGGAGGGCGACCGCTTCTTGTCTACTGCACCGGGAGGTAGCGCGGAATCGTCTTTTAGCTTGTTATTCTGCAAGCAATAAAACAGAAATTCACGCATCAAGAGATAAGTGATTTTTGTTTTATTGCTTACAGAATAACAGTTAGTTGTTTGTGCTTTGGTTATAAGTGTACTAAATCGAGGAGGTTTATTTGAATGGTTTGAATGATTGACTATCAGTTCTTGAGTTACTGTTGAAGTGTTGAGGTGTTTCACAAATATATACCACTAATAAGAACAAGAGGAGCAAATGAAATCTGAAAAGTTCAATGCAAACGAACTGTCACAGAAATAGTAAAGAACATGAATGTGGCATAACAAGATATTGAAACACCACGCATCGATGCAAAGCTGATTAAACACACACACACGCATGCACGCACGCACGCACGCACACACACACACACACACACACACACACACACACACACACACACACACACACACACACACACACACACACACACACACACACACACACATATATATATATATATATATATATATATATAACCAAATGAACCCTCAGATAAGAAGATTAGAACAAAGTTCAAATGACATACCATATTCTGCAAAATTGGCATGAAGCATCAAGATTATGACATATCAACCAAACAAAATGATCAACTCTTTATGGTCTACAAACAAGACGATTATTGATCCCGAGTACTCGTACAATGCATACAATTTAACAAAGAAATGGTAAACTTTTGTGGCATATCAAAATTATCATTGACTTATATGTCACACATAGATTAGCATATAATAATAACATTGACTCTCACAAAATTAACCTTTACTACTGAACAGACTCAAAGATTGTGTGATAACTAAAGCTTTTTTTTTTTAGGCAAACTGTGCACCCTATCATTACTCAATATACATATCCGCTAGCCTTTGGAAGCTTTTCGGGAATGGAGCAAAACGTACAAGTTCGGAGACATTATTCATCTCTTATCTGGCAACCCAATGGGCCACCGTATTCCCTTCCCGCTTAACATGACTACATATAAAAGAATTAAAAGAGGATCCCAACTAGTAATACGATTAATAAGTAAGTGCAAATAAGTGAAGCCTTCTTGTTTCGAGTGCACCTTTTGTACTATTCCGAGAGCGTCACTTTCAATCCATACACATTGTAGCCAAGTCGTTTTGCTAGCTCCAGCCCTTACACCTTTGTAGCAGCTTTAGCTATCCCTAGATCCCAATAACCCCTTACACATTTCGTACCAGTAAACATAAGGCAGCCTGTACTATCCTTGGCAGCAACTCCTAGACCCACCTCTCCTCCATCCAGAATAGCAGCGTCGGTATTCAACTTTAATACTCCAGCAGGTGGTGTGACCCAACAATTGACACTCCCAAAGCATCTTTCTCTCCCTCGTTCATGTACTCTAGCAGAATACAGTTTACAATCCCGGACATAAATGATAAGTAAAGTTTTCATAATTGTCAATTGCTAAAGTGCTAAATACTCGGGAAAAAATAAACATATAAATAAATTAAAAACTCGAATATTATTTAGCTAATGATAGATTAAAAATCCAACCTAAACCCTAAACCCTAAACCCTAAACCCAATTCCCTAAACACTAAACCCTAAACCTTAAACCGTAAATCTTAAACCGTAAACCCTAAACGGTAAACCTAAAACCTAAAACCCTAAACCCTAAACCCAAACCCTAAACCCTAAACCCTAACCCCTAAAACCTAAACACTAAATCCTAAAGTCTAAACCCTAAACTCTAAACCCTAA
>NC_080060.1:25501025-25503525 GCF_026212465.1 Amaranthus tricolor
CCCTAAACCCTAAACCCTAAACCTTAAACCCAAAACCCTAAACCCTAAACCCTAAAACCTAAACCCTAAACCCTAAAACCCCAAAACCCAAAACCCTAAACCCTAATCCCTAAAACCCTAAAACCTAAACCCTAAACCCTAAACCCAAACCCTAAACCCTAAACCCTAAACCCCTAAACCTTAAACCCTAAACCATAAACCCCTAAACCCTAAATGCTAAACCCTAAAATCCTAAAACCCTAAAACCCTAAACCCTAAACCCTAATCCCTAATCCCTGAACCGTAAACCCCTAAACCCTAAACCCTAAAACCTAAACCCTAAACCCTAAAACCTTAAACCCCTAAATCCTAAACCCTAAACCCTAACCCTAAACCCTAAACCTAATACCCTAAAACCCTAAACCCTGAACCCTAAACCTTAAAACCTAGACCCTTTACCCTAAATCCTAATCCCCTATACCCTAAACACTATACCCTATACCGTATTCCCTATACCCTAAACCCTAAACCCTAAACCCTACTTGGTTGGGAGGAGAGCTTTTACTTTGTTTATATGTTGTAGTGTCTTAGCATTACTTAGTTGAGTGAGTAGGAGGTGGGTGTTGTACCACTCACGCGCGCGCGCCGGGTCGTGCTCGGGCCTCGGGCCTGGGCCGTGGGGTCTTGGGGAATGCAATGCGCGGGCGTGGCTGGGTCTCTTTTATCTTTTTTGAGAAATTTTCTTTCCTTTCTTTGTTGGTAGAATATTCCTTAACATTTATTCCGGTTTTGACTACTGGTTGTTTTGAATGTATCTCCTTTATTGTAGGTTGTCGTTACTCTCCTTGATTATTGTTGGTCGTTACTCTTTATTGCTCCATATTAGTCGACTTAATCTGGAAGGTTTTTAGGCCGAGCAGTTTCTTTCTTTTCTTCTAGTCGTTTTCCCTTTGCTGCCTATATATATACTCGGTTTTCCTTCAGCCGAAATACACATTAATTCGTACCTCTCTCTCTTCTCTAAAATCTAAAAAGTGCTCTTTATTTTTCTGGACAAGTATTCTAAATTTTGGTCAGGTTTGTGAGTGCACACAAACTCCGGCGTCGTGCTTATCCTGGAGGGCGACCGCTTCTTGTCTACTGCACCGGGAGGTAGCGCGGAATCGTCTTTTAGCTTGTTATTCTGCAAGCAATAAAACAGAAATTCACGCATCAAGAGATAAACACACACACACGCATGCACGCACGCACGCACGCACACACACACACACACACACACACACACACATATATATATATATATATATATATATATATATATATATATATATATATATATATATATATATATATATATATATATATATATATATATATATATATAGCCAAATGAACCCTCAGATAAGAAGATTAGAACAAAGTTCAAATGACATACCATATTCTGCAAAATTGGCATGAAGCATCAAGATTATGACATATCAACCAAACAAAATGATCAACTCTTTATGGTCTACAAACAAGACGATTATTGATCCCGAGTACTCGTACAATGCATACAATTTAACAAAGAAATGGTAAACTTTTGTGGCATATCAAAATTATCATTGACTTATATGTCACACATAGATTAGCATATAATAATAACATTGACTCTCACAAAATTAACCTTTACTACTGAACAGACTCAAAGATTGTGTGATAACTAAAGCTTTTTTTTTTTTAAGCAAACTGTGCACCCTATCATTACTCAATATCCATATCCGCTAGCCTTTGGAAGCTTTTCGGGAATGGAGCAAAACGTACAAGTTCGGAGACATTATTCATCTCTTATCTGGCAACCCAATGGGCCACCGTATTCCCTTCCCGCTTAACATGACTACATATAAAAGAATTAAAAGAGGATCCCAACTAGTAATACGATTAATAAGTAAGTGCAAATAAGTGAAGCCTTCTTGTTTCGAGTGCACCTTTTGTACTATTCCGAGAGCGTCACTTTCAATCCATACACATTGTAGCCAAGTCGTTTTGCTAGCTCCAGCCCGTACACCTTTGTAGCAGCTTTAGCTATCCCTAGATCCCAATAACCCCTTACACATTTCGTACCAGTAAACATAAGGCAGCCTGTACTATCCTTGGCAGCAACTCCTAGACCCACCTCTCCTCCATGCAGAATAGCAGCGTCGGTATTCAACTTTAATACTCCAGCAGGTGGTGTGACCCAACAATTCACACTCCCAAAGCATCTTTCTCTCCCTCGTTCATGTACTCTAGCAGAATACAGTTTACAATCCCGGACATAAATAATAAGTAAAGTTTTCATAATTGTCAATTGCTAAAGTGCTAAATACTCGGGAAAAAATAAACATATAAATAAATTAAAAACTCGAATATTATTTAGCTAATGATAGATTAAAAATCCAACCTAAACCCTAAACCCTAAACCCTAAACCCAATTCCCTAAACACTAAACCCTAAACCTTAAACCGTAAATCGTAAAACCTAAAACCCTAAACCCTAAACC
>NC_080060.1:25506025-25508525 GCF_026212465.1 Amaranthus tricolor
TATATATATATATATATATATATATATATATATATATATATATATATATATAGCCAAATGAACCCTCAGATAAGAAGATTAGAACAAAGTTCAAATGACATACCATATTCTGCAAAATTGGCATGAAGCATCAAGATTATGACATATCAACCAAACAAAATGATCAACTCTTTATGGTCTACAAACAAGACGATTATTGATCCCGAGTACTCGTACAATGCATACAATTTAACAAAGAAATGGTAAACTTTTGTGGCATATCAAAATTATCATTGACTTATATGTCACACATAGATTAGCATATAATAATAACATTGACTCTCACAAAATTAACCTTTACTACTGAACAGACTCAAAGATTGTGTGATAACTAAAGCTTTTTTTTTTTTAAGCAAACTGTGCACCCTATCATTACTCAATATCCATATCCGCTAGCCTTTGGAAGCTTTTCGGGAATGGAGCAAAACGTACAAGTTCGGAGACATTATTCATCTCTTATCTGGCAACCCAATGGGCCACCGTATTCCCTTCCCGCTTAACATGACTACATATAAAAGAATTAAAAGAGGATCCCAACTAGTAATACGATTAATAAGTAAGTGCAAATAAGTGAAGCCTTCTTGTTTCGAGTGCACCTTTTGTACTATTCCGAGAGCGTCACTTTCAATCCATACACATTGTAGCCAAGTCGTTTTGCTAGCTCCAGCCCGTACACCTTTGTAGCAGCTTTAGCTATCCCTAGATCCCAATAACCCCTTACACATTTCGTACCAGTAAACATAAGGCAGCCTGTACTATCCTTGGCAGCAACTCCTAGACCCACCTCTCCTCCATGCAGAATAGCAGCGTCGGTATTCAACTTTAATACTCCAGCAGGTGGTGTGACCCAACAATTGACACTCCCAAAGCATCTTTCTCTCCCTCGTTCATGTACTCTAGCAGAATACAGTTTACAATCCCGGACATAAATGATAAGTAAAGTTTTCATAATTGTCAATTGCTAAAGTGCTAAATACTCGGGAAAAAATAAACATATAAATAAATTAAAAACTCGAATATTATTTAGCTAATGATAGATTAAAAATCCAACCTAAACCCTAAACCCTAAACCCTAAACCCAATTCCCTAAACACTAAACCCTAAACCTTAAACCGTAAATCGTAAACCGTAAACCCTAAACGGTAAACCTAAAACCTAAAACCCTAAACCCTAAACCCAAACCCTAAACCCAAAACCCTAACCCCTAAAACATAAACACTAAACCCTAAAGTCTAAACCCTAAACTCTAAACCCTAAAACCCTAAAACCTAAATACTAAAACTCTAAACCCTAAACCCTAAAACCTAATACCCTAAACCCTCAACCCTATAACCCAAAACCCTAAAAGCTAATCCTAAAACCCTAAAAGCCTAAACCCAAAACTCGAAAACCCTAAACCCTAAACACTAAACCCTAAATCCTAGACCCTCGACCCTAAACCCTAGACCCTAAAGCTTAAACTCTAAACCCTAAAATCCTAAACCCTAGAGCCCTAAACCCTAAACCCCTAAGCCTTAAACCATAAACCCTAAACCCTAAATCCTAAAGCCCTAAGCTCTAAACCATAAACCCTAAACCCTAAACCCTAAACCTTAAACCCAAAACCCGAAACCCTAAACCCTAAACCCTAAACCCAAAACCCTAACCCCTAAAACCTAAACACTAAACCCTAAAGTCTAAACCCTAAACTCTAAACCCTAAAACCCTAAAACCTAAATACTAAAACTCTAAACCCTAAACCCTAAAACCTAATACCCTAAACCCTCAACCCTATAACCCAAAACCCTAAAGGCTAATCCTAAAACCCTAAAAGCCTAAACCCAAAACTCGAAAACCCTAAACCCTAAACACTAAACCCTAAACCCTAGACCCTCGACCCTAAACCCTAGACCCTAAAGCTTAAACTCTAAACCCTAAACCCTAAAATCCTAAACCCTAGAGCCCTAAACCCTAAACCCCTAAGCCTTAAACCATAAACCCTAAACCCTAAATCCTAAAGCCCTAAGCTCTAAACCATAAACCCTAAACCCTAAACCCTAAACCTTAAACCCAAAACCCGAAACCCTCAACCCTAAACCCTAAACCCAAAACCCTAACCCCTAAAACCTAAACACTAAACCCTAAAGTCTAAACCCTAAACTCTAAACCCTAAAACCCTAAAACCTAAATACTAAAACTCTAAACCCTAAACCCTAAAACCTAATAACCTAAACCCTCAACCCTATAACCCAAAACCCTAAAAGCTAATCCTAAAACCCTAAAAGCCTAAACCCAAAACTCGAAAACCCTAAACCCTAAACACTAAACCCTAAACCCTAGACCCTCGACCCTAAACCCTAGACCCTAAAGCTTAAACTCTAAACCCTAAACCCTAAAATCCTAAACCCTAGAGCCCTAAACCCTAAACCCCTAAGCCTTAAACCATAAACCCTAAACCCTAAATCCTAAAGCCCTAAGCTCT
>NC_080060.1:25511025-25571025 GCF_026212465.1 Amaranthus tricolor
TGAATGGTTTGAATGCTTGACTATTAGTTCTTGAGTTACTATTGAAGTGTTGAGGTGTTTCACAAATATATACCACTAATAAGAACAAGAGGAGCAAATGAATTCTGAAAAGTTCAATGCAAACGAACTGTCACAGAAATAGTAAAGAACATGAATGTGGCATAACAAGATATTGAAACACCACGCATCGATGCAAAGCTGATTAAACACACACACACGCATGCACGCACGCACGCACACACACACACACACACACACACACACACACACATACACACACACACACACACACACACACACACACACACACACACACACACACACATATATATATATATATATATATATATATATATATATATATATATATATATATATATATATATATATATAACCAAATGAACCCTCAGATAAGAAGATTAGAACAAAGTTCAAATGACATACCATATTCTGCAAAATTGGCATGAAGCATCAAGATTATGACATATCAACCAAACAAAATGATCAACTCTTTATGGTCTACAAACACGACGATTATTGATCTCGAGTACTCGTACAATGCATACAATTTAACAAAGAAATGGTAAACTTTTGTGGCATATCAAAATTATCATTGACTTATATGTCACACATAGATTAGCATATAACAATAACATTGACTCTCACAAAATTAACCTTTACTACTGAACAGACTCAAAGATTGTGTGATAACTAAAGTTTTTTTTTTTTAAGCAAACTGTGCACCCTATCATTACTCAATATCCATATCCGCTAGCCTTTGGAAGCTTTTCGGGAATGGAGCAAAACGTACAAGTTCGGAGACATTATTCATCTCTTATCTGGCAACCCAATGGCCACCGTATTCCCTTCCCGCTTAACATGACTACATATAAAAGAATTAAAAGAGGATCCCAACTAGTAATACGATTAATAAGTAAGTGCAAATAAGTGAAGCCTTCTTGTTTCGAGTGCACCTTTTGTACTATTCCGAGAGCGTCACTTTCAATCCATACACATTGTAGCCAAGTCGTTTTGCTAGCTCCAGCCCGTACACCTTTGTAGCAGCTTTAGCTATCCCTAGATCCCAATAACCCCTTACACATTTCGTACCAGTAAACATAAGGCAGCCTGTACTATCCTTGGCAGCAACTCCTAGACCCACCTCTCCTCCATGCAAAATAGCAGCGTCGGTATTCAACTTTAATACTCCAGCAGGTGGCGTGACCCAACAATTGACACTCCCAAAGCTTCTTTCTCTCCCTCGTTCATGTACTCTAGCAGAATACAGTTTACAATCCCGGACATAAATGATAAGTAAACTTTTCATAATTGTCAATTAATAAAGTGCTAAATACTCGGGAAAAAATAAACATATAAATAAATTAAAAACTCGAATATTATTTAGCTAATGATAGATTAAAAATCCATATAATAACAAGCAAATGCTTATTTGTGAATTATGATTACCAACTTAAATGCCTATGAAATTCAATGATGGTAGCAAGGTTATCACGATCAGGATTTTACTTTGAAGGATCGGATCGTAAAATCGATCGATCCTACCAAAATCATATATAAAAAGCTTCATTTAAGTAAACTATATCTATTGTATACTCATATTTGAACTAAAATAATGTATACGAATTCAATCTTTTCAATAACTAGTTAAAAAGATGATACGATATACATGCGTATCAATCTTACTTTCTTAGTACTTCCCAGATTTCTTGTATATATACATGTCAAAGTACAAGAGGACGATTTTTATATTACAACACAGTGTCAAGTACAAAATACACTAATTTATCTATATCTATATATCTATTACTAGAACGATGATGGTTGTAGTATTTTTCCCCCACCTAAAATTATTAACTTTCTTATCCTGATTTTTTCCCCTGTTTTCAATCCACCCTCAACAATTTTCTACTACTTCCTCCGTTTTTGACTTCTTGCAACACTTATCATAAACGGAAATTCCCAAATACTTGTAACAAACAAAAAATTTCCTTATACGGTAAATTTTTAAACTACAAAATTACAATTTTACCTCTACTTAAACACATTAAAAATCATTAACACAAACTAATTTTACCTAACCAACTGTATATAACAAAATCATAATCTAGTTAAACAAATCAAAACTCACAACAACCGGCACCTTCCCACTTAATCAATCATCAAACATGCATCTCTATCATCTTCCCCATCTTCATCATCTCCATCTCTCTCCTTGCACCATGTTTGACATGGCGCAGGTTTTCAACACTTCGGCATGAGTGCACACGCTTGAATACGGCTAAGGATAAGGATATCAATACAACTTACAAAAGAGGACAAATAATAGCTTATAATTAGAAGTAATTAGATTGTTCTTGTATTTGTAAAAATAGGCATGTGAGTTTTTAATTAGTCACATGGCTATTTGTGTTTTTAAAAGCCATGTGCTAGGCATGTGTTTCTATTGTCTTGTGCCTATATAAAGGGCCATTTACTCATTGTAATATTCAGATTTTTTATGATTAATAAACCATGTTTTAGAGAGAACAAGTGTTCTTGTTTTTAGGAAGTATTGTGTGTGCAATCCTTCCTGGATGTGTGAGTGAAACACCTTTCTTTTTTAGGGCCTAGGAATTGTGGAGCAATTCTGAATTCTCCAAGAACCTATACAAGACAAGGGAGAGAAACCTTGTATTGTTTAGGAGGATAGGAGCTTGTTTTGGTGAGTGAAGCCAACAAGATCACATCCAAGATCAGAGAAATCTGATCATATCCTTGTTGTTTTAGTAGTTTCTTGAAGGGCCTTTATAATTCTGCAAACACGCAAGTTTGGTCTAATCTTTCGGGCCATACTAGCATCAAATTGGTATCAGAGCCTAAAAGTCCTTGTGGAGTGTAGAATTCACGTGGTTTTGATGTAAAGAATAGCCAAAATGCGAACACGTTGAAGGTGTAAAAAATTTCAGATTCTGTCAGTTTTTTGGGTATGAAACTGATCGTTTTGGAGGACTTTTTGTGGGATTTTTTGAAAAATGTTTTTACACGGTATTTTACATTGAGTTGGAAAACTTTTGGATTTGGAATTATTGGATTTGGTTGAGTAGTGAAGGAGATATGCATGTTTCTTTACAGACTAAAATTGATCAAATCCGGGTAGCTTGGTAAGTTTTCTTCGAAAACCTATCAAGATTCTTTTATTTTGCTCTCATATTTCACCAAATTATCAATACCTATCCTATATTCATTAAACCATATAATTTGTGCACAATTACTTACGTTTCATAGGTTTCTTGATTGAGCCATTTCATTGTTGTTTTGCAAAAAGTACAAGAGGGTTCATTTTTTGCGTCTTCTGTATTTTCTTCATTTCTCTTTCATTTTTGAGCCTTTTTCATCGTTTCTTTTTTTCACATTGGTTCTTTTTGAGTCTAGTTTTTGTTGGGTCTTGTTGTGTAGTCATTGGAGTTGTGGGAAAAAAGATGCGCAGGTGTTTTTGACCAAAGGTCACAGAAACAGTTCAGACTGTATGTGTGTAGTAAATTTTGATTTGTGATTAAACCACACAATATTTTTGAGTGTTTCCACTTGGAGGTGTTTGTAGAAATCTTGGAGTTTATTTTCTCCATATTCCATCAATAATGGAGGTGGTTTGGTCGGTTTTACAGTAGCAAACATTTCATACAATTTTCTGAAATTAAGCTGTATGTTTCTGTTTCTTTCTGTTTTTTGTGCACAAAAATTTACAGAACTTCGTTTCTTTTTATTTCTTTCTTTTCACTATTTTTTTTTACTCTCACACATCATTTTTTTGAGAGAATCTTGAGTCTTAGGAGATAAAATCATCATGCGCAAAAATGAACAAGGCATTTGATAAAACAAAAAAAAGAGACTCTAGCTTGTGAAGTCTATAAAATTGAACTTGAATCATTGTGGAATGAGGAAAAAAGACTTAGAAGGGAACACGTGGAGAGTATATATGAGGATGATTAGTTCTCATATGAGCTTTATAATGAGCAATTGATGGAGGTTTATTGTCAACTAAGACACTTGAGTAAAGCAATTTCTCTTTTTGAAGAGAAAATGAAATTTCAACAAAAATTGCAAGAACAATATGGTGACTCGAGGTTGGTGGTTGTTCATGAATACATTCCTGATATTGATCCAATTAGGGTTAAATTTCAGATTAAAAATAAGCATGTTGCTTCACAAAATCAGATCACACCAATGGTTCCTTCTTATGATGACATTCAAGAACAATGCAAAGAGGGTAATGAAGAATTTGTTCATGATCTTGAAGAGGTAGTTGCGACATCTTGTATGGAGAAGGTTGGTTCTACAATTGAATGCTTAGAAGTGGTTGATTCTCATCCAAGATTGGAGTAAGATTTACAAGTGGAGCAAGCTAGGAAGCATGGGTTTATCAAGGTGAATTTTGCACTTGAAAATCACCTTTAATGAATTTTGTTCATGTAAGTAGATTTGTTGAATTTAATTCTATAAAGATTCGAGGTAGAGTTTTTGCTAAGAAGGGTAAAATGCAGCAAGTTAGTTGGAGTTGTGGCAACACAAGCAAGCTAATCAACTTGGTTAGTTTGTTTAATATATGGGTTTGGTTCATCATGCAAGTGAGGGCATTCATCCTTACATGCTTGATGATTTTGGGAAACATGGTTTCTAAATTAAGTCAAAAGCATGGTAGTGTAGTTGTGGAACATGTTGGGCGGCAGTGCAGTACTAGACAGTAGCATTGGTTGCTGTTTTTGGCAACTATCAACTGAGCAACAGCAACAGCAGTTCTACATGTGCACATTTGGGCAGAAAGGACAGTAGGTTTGAATATGGTTCAGTTGGGTGTGCAGCTTTCTGGTGTACAGTATGATTCAACATGAATGGTTAGAACAGTTGACCATTATAGTGGTCCAGCAGCAGGTTCATCAGCAGCATTCTGTCCTCAACAACAGAACAGCTGGTGTAGTTTGGGGTGGAGTGTGCAGATCAGTACAGCATGTAGCAGCAGATCAGAACAGATCTACACCTTTAGAAGTGGATCTGAGTTCTAGCAGCAGCACCAGATGTTAGTGCACGTCATAATAGCAATTGTGTTCAATGTGCAACTGAGTAGATTAGTAGGTCAGCAGGGGTGTTGGTCCAGCAGGTTCAGCAGCAGTGTGTGTGCAGAAGTTGATCAAGACACCTAACCAGTACAGCAACAGCCTAGGTGATGGTTCAATATGAGTGTTCAACAAGCTTGTAGTGCAGCAGCAGAACAAGTGCATTAGAGAAGCAGCAGCAACACAGATCAAGTGTGTGCATTTCTGCAGGTTTGAACCAGCAGCAGTTTCAGTTGGGTTGTTCAGCTCCTTCTGAATATGGCCTGTGCTGACAGCAACGTTTGAAGATCAGAATGTGCAGCTCTGAACAGTGGTGGAAGACTGAGATCAGTATATGCAATTGGTCATTAGAATATGCGTGGTACTGTGGGGATGAAGGGGTTGTTAGGTCAACAACACCACGTACAGATCAGAATACAGCAGCAGCATTATATGGGCCTATGTGCAAATCAATGTACAGGTGAAGATCAGTAGATCAGTGTATACTCTTGAAGACATATCAGCAGCAGGAGCTGTGTGTAGCAAACAATTGAATGAGCTCATGGAGGACTTAGAATTGAGGACAATTCTTTTCTAAGAAGGGGAGTTTGCACCATGTTTGACATGGCGCAGGTTTTCAACACTTTGGTATGAGTGCACACGCTTGAATACGGCTAAGGATAAGGATATCAATACAACTTACAAAAGAGGACAAATAATAGCTTATAATTAGAAGTAATTAGATTGTTCTTGTATTTGTAAAAATAGGCATGTGAGTTTTTAATTAATCACATGGCTATTTGTGTTTTTAAAAGCCATGTGCTAGGCATGTGTTTCTATTGTCTTGTGCCTATATAAAGGGCCATTTACTCATTGTAATATTCAGATTTTTGATGATTAATAAACCATGTTTTAGAGAGAACAAGTGTTCTTGTTTTTAGGAAGTATTGTGTGTGCAATCCTTCTTGGAGGTGTGAGTGAAACACCTTTCTTTTTTGGGGCCTAGTAATTGTGGAGCAATTCTGAATTCTCCAAGAACTTATACAAGAAAAGGGGGAGAAACCTTGTATTGTTTAGGAGGATAGGAGCTTTTTTTGGTGAGTGAAGCCAACAAGATCACATCCAAGATCAGAGAAATCTGATCATATCCTTGTTGTTTTAGTAGTTTCTTGAAGGGCCTTTATAATTCCGCAAACACGCAAGTTTGGTCAAATCTTTCGGGTCATACTCAGCATCACTCCTCCACCTCCAACACCACAACTCATTTCTCTCTCTCTCCTCCAAACCAACCCAACAACTCATTTCACTCTCTTTCCTCTACAACCACTACTTGCCTTTTTCCCACCACCATCATCGTTTGAATGGTGGTGGATTGCGTTCAAATTGGATGGTCGAATGGGATTGTGTTGGAATGACTTCAATGTGGAATGTAGATCTACATGGTTCAAATGGGATTGCATTCGACTGGGTTCGAATGTAGATCTACATGGTGGTGGAATTGCGTTTGAATGGGTTACATTGTGGTGGTGAATGGGTTGGATTAGTGGTGATCGATTGAAAAATGGGTTAGTTGGACGGTCGATTGGGGTGGTATTATGGTGGTCGAGTGGGTTGGAATTGTGGTAGCGGAGTGGTTGTGGTGGCAACGAAACTGTTGACGGGGTTGTTTGACGTTTCCAATGGTTGGTGGTGGCTGGGGTGTAGTTGTGGTAGGCGGTTTCATCAGTACGTGCTTGTAAGTTGGTGTGGTGGTAGCTGGTGTTTGGCAGTTGGTGTGGTGGTGGCTAGTGATTAATTAAACTAAAAAAATAATAATTTTCTCTTTAATGAGTTACTATAAAAAAAGATGGCTCTGGGAATTGTGCAACCCTCATTGTTGCATGTAATACGGAGCAAGTATAATTTAGTAAGTTGTTAAAGAAGATGATACAAAGGGTTTTCTTGGAAAATTCTAGAGGCTTTTTTTTTATCTTTTTATTTTTTTGAAATTACATCCATAATTGAAATTATCAAATTTGACTTTAAACTATTATAAAAATTACTATGTCGTATAGAATACAGAGTAAATAGATCATTCTTTTTGCGATATTGATGAAGAGCCAAGCAATACTCGAGAATTAACTAGCAACTTAATAAGTCTACAGTCTACCCTAATGAAGTACAAATTACACCACCATCACCTAAAAACAGTTCCATAAATTAATCAATTCTTAGCAACACATTCAAGCTCATCAATGCAAATGTTTTGCAATTACTCCAGCTCTTCTAGCTCATTAATTTTGCTGCATAAGCAAGTTGCTGCGTGATTGTCATCATATGTTGCATAATGGCAATGTCCATTGCAGCTAAAAACATCACCATCATCACCCCAAGCCCTCCTCATGTGATATGTGCATGAGAAACTTAAGTCTGAACTATGAAGCAGAGTATTGAACCACATAGAGTGACGCCTAAATTATTACTTCTACAGACCTTGTAGACCAAATGTGTATCACTACTTCTACAGACCTTGTAGACCAAATAAGAGAATGGTTTGTAGTTTAACTAAAGAATCAGCAAGATCAATTGCTGAAGAATGTGGCGGTTTGCCACTTGCAATTGCTACAATGGCTTGCAGTTTGACTGAAGTGGTTGGTGTTTTAAGAGCGGAGATATGCTTTAATAGAGCTAACATCTACTCATGATCAAGTTGACATGAAATGTGATGTTTTTCGAATATTGGAGTTTAGTTACGCTGCATATTATATCAAAAACATTAGAAACTGAGAAGAATAAGATTGATACATCTTTGGATTTATGAGTGGATGTTAGATGAAATAGAAAATTGGGAAACCCAAGTAACCAAAGGACATGTTATTTTGAATTAACTAGAAATTTGTTGTTCATTGGAATCAGAGTTTTTATCATAAACAACCATCCTTATATTTAGGCTTTTAGTTCACATAAAAGAGCTAATTAAAGTATTTCCACAAAATGGTAAACCAAATACGACACTATAAAACAGTCATCAGTCATCACAAGACTAAATGGCAAAACATCCAGAATCCGAAATTGGATGACGATGAGCAAGCAATAGGAGCAAGTAATCATCCTCAGGACCAACACTATTGCCATACTCTTCCTCAGCAGCAGCTACCCTGTGAAAAGTAAAAATAATTGAGGAACCCGTATCATTAATTGTCTCAATATCACGTCTCTATGATAAAAGACCAAAAAAGAATATACAAGTATGATTCGAGCAGCTCTTCTTGATATTATATATTGACAATAGGACTCATAATTCATAACTTTAACAGCCATTGTCTGAAGAAACTAAGCCTTAAATACAACACAACTATCCTAAATAAGTTTCTAGGCGTAGCAGAAGCATCCAACATGTAGGCATGTAGCACAAGTAAATAATTTTAGAAAAGTGATGATAAACACTAGTTGTCCTATCCTATCTATGAAGGATCACCAAATGGTTGTCGTTAAAACTATTTGGCATCCAAAAAACAAAATGAAGATATCTACATGACTTAAGCACGAAACAACCACCAATTTTTACCATTACACGGCTATGCACGAATACATCTCAACTCTGACTTAAGTACTCAACTAAACATAGAACCACAAAATCGTCAAACAAATTTCAGCATGAGCCAAGCAACATGGTTTTACAGCTGCTACCAGTGCTATGCACAAATAACATAGCATGGCATTTTGGTGATAATCATTTTAATGGTTATTCACAACCAACAACAATAAAGCCTTAGTCCCAAAATAATTTGGGGTTTAGTGGTTATTGACATTCCAAAATACATACTACATAAAAACAAATCGTACGGAAAAAACCCTCCTCAGTACAAGGATTAGTGTCCATTTATCGACAGCTAAAAGTTCTCAATATTCAATGGAAATAGCATTTGATGAAGATGAATGACACCAACCTGAAGTTCTCATCTAAAGCACGGTGTGTCGGTGTATACAATACACCTATTACACAAATTTTTAACTATGAAATGATAGAGGAAAAAAAAACCAGAATTCTGGACATTTAGACATCACCTGTGGATGTGAAGTCATAGTTACCCCTTAGGACAAGTTTTACCATGTGTTGACAGTATATTAACAAGCTAACCTGTTGTCTATTTACTAATCCTAACTTTCACTCTCTTATCATAAGATCACACGTTACTCTCCCCAACTACACTCCATTTGTTTCCTATCCCATGCTCTCTGCTCCAGCCTCATATTTTCTCCAACAAATCATCCTCGTTTGGTAGTGGTTAACCTGGATGGCGAGCATGGTGGCTATTGTCTGTGATAGGCTGCAATTATTAAGTTAATCACTTCTGCCTTATTGTGGATCCTTAATGACCCTAAACCTTAAGGTGGAACAGAGGGAGCAGTACTTTTACAGTCCCTAGAACATTTTATATTCAGTGCCCAAATTACAAAAGTTACTTGAGAGCTATATACACATTTTAGCAATCCAAATCTAAAATCTAATATTCAGACGGGAATACAATGTTGACAGAAGAAAACATGGCAGCACTAAACACTTACTATATTAAAAGGTTTTACCCTACATAGAAAGTAATCACAAGTTAAAAACTTACAGAGGAAGGGGGAAAAAATGTGTTTTACATATTCAAGAACATCTCTATATGAGGAAAGCTAGAGCATTGTATTCAACAAAATGATTCATGAAAATGAACATTTTGGCATTTCCCAATTAGTGCCCTGGTGTTTGGTTTATTTCCAATTTGGTATTCATGAACTTTGGTGATTTGCTTTGGTCAACACAAGTATATAGTGCAAATTTCAACCAGATCACAGGCGTTTTAAACCGTCACAATAATGAAATTCTTGCAAATTTATATGAAAATCCAATATTATGTTCACAGTCATTCTCACACTTTGTTACACACTTGCACCTATAAAATTATCAAATTAGATGGAATTTCAACCATTGTACCTCATGTGTCATGGACTCATAGTATTAAAGTGGGAATATCTCAAACCTCTAGTTAAGAGAAGTGACAAGGCCCTAAAGTGCAATTTAACTAATCATCAATGCATTAAAACTCAAGAGAATACCTTTTTTTTTACCTTACAGAAACCATTAACTACCTTTGCAGAGAGATTAACTACCTCTTCCTCTGTGGAGAGAATATGAAATTAAAAGAATTCAGCTTAATCACATGCTTAGTTTGAAAGGCAAGAGGCGCACCTAGGCGCAACAGGGGTGTGCGCCTCTAGTGGGTTAGGCTCAAAAGGATAAAAAATGAAAAACACACAAAAATAAAGCCCACAAAGTCTGCGCCTTTGCGCTTCTCGAAGGGGTATGTGCCTCAGCCTCCAGAGGCGTTTTTCTTGGCGCCCTAGTGCACCTTGCGCTCAGTGTCACGCCTAGGCGGGCGCTTTTAAAACTAAGATCACATGTCAGTTTTTCATTCAGCTGAATTCACTCCACAAGCAAGAGCACTTTTTTAAAGTGGTCAACCTGCATGACTTTTGCTGATCATGCAGGAGCATCCAATGGCCTAAACCTGGCACCCAAGTTTATACTTCAATTCATTTCAACAAATTTCCTATTGCTTCTTGGCACATCTATGAGAAGATTATAATCATTATTATATTTGGTTTAAGGCTTGCCGTATCTTGGTGATCTTGAAATTTTTTATAAAAGGACTCAAACTTCGTTTCATCATGTGTTCTTTTCAGATTCACATCTTTCACACTTGTCTAATAAATTCTGCATAATATTTTCCTTTAACGTACCGTCGAAATACAATCACTCCAATCATCAAAGAGCATTAAACAACCACAGGTTCTAGACTACGAGGCACGATGAATGTGAGATTTGAACACAATAGCACATTAGAAAACAGCCGAACACCATCAAGAACTTCATAATTAAATATGAAAACTCTACTCCTTCGTAGAGTTATCAAACAACAAAAAGAAACGAGACTCGGAAACTAATCACTAGTGCAAATTTTTGGGAGTGAAAATTTATCCATCAATGCCTCTTTCAACTAAGTTGATGAACAAATTTAGCATTGTAAATCGAATCCACATAAAAAGAGGCAATAAAATACCTTGATAGTAAGTAGAATAATAGCAAGAATAAGAGATGGTAAGATGGAGAAGAGTACCTGCTAAACGGGGAGGAAATGAAACACATTGGTACTTCCCGGAAGTTCATATGAGTAGGAATCACAGACCTTGACGGTTACAGTTTCACCGGTGACCAGCACTTGGAACTTGTAAAAGATGACTTCGAGGGTAAAATCAGTAGGCCGGGAATATATGGGTGTCCAACCAGCAAAGCACAAAATATTGTGGCCCAAATGAAGCATTGCATCGAAATTAAAAGTTTCAACATTCATATCAATATTGTCTTTAAAGCACGAATCCCACCAGACTTTCAACCATATTTTCTTGGTTATATGAAAAGCACAAAGAAGAGATGGAACTCTATGGCAGTGAAAATATATGACCCCATTAACAACAGCAGCAGCATGAGCCCAAAGTTGGAAATCAGAGGTGAGACATTCCCATGTCCCAATAGCATCAGCATCAGGATCGGGAGTGAAAGCATAGAGGGAAGGCAACGAAAGGGGACCACCATAGAGGCGCATAAGAATGCGTTTGTTGGAAGGGTCGGGAAGTACAGGAACAGACACACTACAACCGGCAAGGCTTTGAGGGATAGGGAGAGAGTGAATTGACTTACAGTGGCCAAGGGCACCACAGTCAAGAACCTGGGGCGCAAGGCAAACAGATTCGAAGTTGTAAATATTGCCAAGAAAGCTAACATAGTTGGGAGAAGTATTATCCTCAACGAAGACAGGAGCTGGACACCACACTGGAGCCTCATCAGACATGTCAAGAAATAAACCGCCGGAGTAGAATGTGTGGTTGGAACAAGAACACTCATCAGATGATTGGACGTCAGGTGACCGCGCTCCTCCCACTCCCACTAAGTAGATAAATTTATTCAAAGATGACACCATGGCAGATGAGAAGAACTTAGCCATGATAATTGAAGGAAAGCAAGAATGAGTAAATATATTGTGCTTCAGATCCACCGAGTGACATTCTGCACGAATGTGATATAATTGAGTACCACCTTGTAGTCTTTCTGAAGGCAAGCCTTCATTGCTTTGTGCCAGCATCACAATCCTTTTTTCCTCTCTTTCGGCTTCGAATGTGCTACTCTGCTCTCTCTCTGTCCCCATATCCCTACACACAAAAGCGGCTAATCAAACAAACTAGGAACTTCTAATACCATGGATAGAGATTGTTTTCCTCCGATAAAAAACTAGGATTTACCCAACTGAACATGCAAATTAATCAAACAATTCCCCACCTGACCCAGCCCGACAGCCACTCCCCAGGCCCCAGCCTAAACCCGACAGCCACCCCCTCCCTCTGCACGACTGCACCACCACCGAAACCACCCTAAATTGAGTATATACTGACAGTCTGACAATTAAATACACGATTAACACAATAACTCTAGGCTGTCAAAATCTAACCTTAGAGACTGCTTCAAATCCTTCAATGGAAGAGAGAAAGCTCAGAAAGTCAGAAGCCGCTTCAATGGCGAATTTCGAGTACGCTCCACAAGACCACAAACCAAACCCTGCAACACATTAGCAACCAAAATGGACTCAATTATTAAACTAGACTCCAAAAATTATGTTAAACTCTTCGAGTATCTATAACCAATAGTTCAAGTATCCAACTTCGAAGAACCCTAAATTGAGTATATACTGACAATTAATTAATTAAATTAGGTCAATGATTAAAGAAAAAGAAGCATCTAACCTTTGAGACTGCTTCAGTGGAGGAGAGAAAGCTCAGAATCCCCTTCAATGGAGAATTTCGAGTACGCTTCAATAGAGGAGAGGGAGAGGAACTCGTGGTCTGCGTCTGTGTTCTGGCCTTCCGAGAGGAAAGATAAGGGAAGGAGTCAAGGAGTACCGTGAAAAGATCTAAATTTTTTTAAAAACAGAATGAAATAAAAAGGAAAAAAAAAAGTAGGTTGTCGTGAGTAGGGGTGTAACTTCGGTCAACCATTTGGACTTTCATCAAAACCAAATCAAACCATATTTTATTCGATTTTCATATTTTTAGACCAAATCCAAACCAAATTTATTTATAGACCGAACCGCAACGAACCTTTTTTGAATTCACAGACCGAATCCAAGTCGCATACCAAATAAATTTAGGCCGAATTTTTACAGTGAAACCGAATAGCAAATTCCAAACACATAATACCAAATTTCACTCAACCAAATTACTTTATCAAATTTTTCCACCAAATAACAAATACAAGTACCAATCAGACATTAGACAAAAGAAAATACAATTACTTTATCATCATTGTCAAAGTCTAATAATACATGAAAACAGAGAAACACAATACAAACGATTTTTCTGATACAGTTTAGGTATGGATTACAATAAACACAATTAATTCCCCTCAAAATTACTCTATCATCATCGGCATACATTAATTTATGGCGATTTTTCAGCAGTTCGGGTATGGATTAAAAACGAAAGACAACAAAACAGATAAAAAGTAAAAAACGAAACACATATAAACAAAGGAAAAAAAAAACAAGTAAATACATAGATTAAACAAAAATAAGACTTAGATTAAACGAAAAAAAAAAAACAGAAAAAAGTATATAGATTAAACGAAATTAGGGACTAACCTTGAAGATATTGGACTTTAGAGGGAAAAGGGAAGGTTGAGAGAAAGATGGAGATGGGATGGCAGAAGATTCAATATCCAAGTGGGACAGCACTTAGGGTTACTGGGTTAGGGAAGAGAGAATGAAAGGCAATTAGGTTTCCAAGGAGAAGGGACGACGCTTTAGGGGGTGGGGATTAGGCACTTAAGTTTTGGGCCTGGGCTAGTGGTAGTGGGCTATACTAAAGTACTAAACTATTACAAATTTTGATGTTCGGTCTTGTAAATCGATTTTCGGTTTTCTAAAATTCCAAACCTAATTATTTCGGTTTTTGAATTTTCAAATCTAATCCAAACCTAATTTAAAAAATCACCAAACCATATTTTTTATTCGGTTTGGTCTGGTTCGATTTGCGGTTTTAATCCGAATAAGTTTCACCCCTAGTCGTGGGATCCACAATGACTACATGTGGGTCCGCCACTGGTAGCGATTTAAAGACGTCGAGCCGAGCCGAGCCAACCAACGCCGGTCCGCCGTGGAGCCAGGGAGGCAACACCGCAAGGAGCGAATAATTAGGGTTTGGGGTTTGAGGTGAGAGAAGAGAGAAGAGAGAGTGTGAGTTGTTTTGTGAATTGGGATATCGTGAAAACAGGGGGGAAAAAAAAGTTTTCGGGTTTTTGTTACTCACCAGATTTGATCCTTGTTCTGCGTCCGAAAACGAGGAGCACCAACCACTCCGCCATCTCCCAATATAAAATTTATTATCGCGCATTTTATATATAACCCTTATTTAAGTATTTTTTTTAAATAAAACAATAAAAACTTCTACTTCATCCGTTTTGAATTACTCGATACGCTTTCTATTTAAGGAAGTTTCAAATTACTTGCTACACTTTCATTTTCAGCAAAAAAAACTCTTTCTAACTCTCCCCTCTTACATGGTCCCCTTTTTTCTTTCTTTCTATCTCTCTCTTCTCTAAAAGATTGCCTAGGACCAGTTGAGCCCACTAAACCCACGCTGAATCCGCCACTGACAAGGGCGGTGCAGAAAAATCGGCCAAACATACTAATACATATGCATGGAAATATTAACTGAGTTGCTACACCCATTATACCATGAAACTAATATGATTAAAGTTTGAAACATTGACATGAATGATTGAAACTTTCACTTCAAATATTGAATTTTTCAATGGAAAGATTGAAACTTTAGGGTGAAAATGGAAATTTTTTAGAGCTAAAAGATAAACCTGAAATTTGCCAAGACAAAAATTTCTTTTATATTCGCTAAAAAAATCGCTCTGAAATTTTCAACGTATAAATAATAATCGACAAACACTGGAAAATCCTAATTATTGAAATAACAAAGCTAATCAAATTATATTACAGCAAAAAAAAAAAATTAATATCACATTAATATAGCTCAAAATCAGAATAAACATATCAATTATACCGAAAAAACGAAGAAGTAATTAAAAAAATCACATAATATGTTAGATCGCGCATGAAATTAATTATTATTCAGAAAAGACAAGATGAAATTACTTATTCCGTAAAACGAATGCCGGTAATTGCTTGGAAGAAGAGAAGATAAGGCAAAACTTGAAAGCGTATTAATGTAAACCCAAGATTGATTGATTGATTGATGTAGTAATAATCTACGAAGTAATAATAATAGGGAAGAAGAAGATAATGAAAGAGCGGGTGGGTGGTGGGTAGCTTAAGGCCCAAAATGCATAACCCATACTACGTATAAATTAATTAAGGATACGGGTCTTATCTCCCAAAACGGCCCGTATTCGATTTTTCAAAACTATCTCCTACTTGATGCATGATCTGAACATTCTTGTTCTCGTCAACTTATTCTAATAAGTTTTAGTAAAAATAAGTTTAGTTCAGCTGAAATAAGTTCAGTTCGATAATAATAAGTTCATCTCAGTAAGTATAAGTTTAGTAAAGTAAAAAATTTGTTCAGGTTTTAACAAAAATAAGTTCATTCAGTAAAAATATGTTCAGTTCAGCAAAAGAGAACACGAACTTACTTACTGGAGCTTCAAATATGTCAAACAATTGACCTACTTCAACTCAAAGAAAATCTAACCGGACCCGATGATAACTGTATCTAATGTAATATTGATTATTTTACCATTGTCATTTATTTAAAATGCACTACAAATTCTAATGTAATATGTTGCATAATGGCAATGTCCATTGCAGCTAAAAACATCACCATCATCACCCAAGCCCTCCTCATGTGATATGTGCATGAGAAACTTAAGTCTGAACTATGAAGTAGAGTATTGAACTACACAGACTGATACCTAAAATATTAGTTGCTCGCAACATGATTAATATAAGAAAAAGGAAAATGTTTATCACTGTTGCAGACCAAATATTAAGAGAATGGCTTGCAGTTTGATTGAAGAATCAACAAGATCAGTTGCTGAAGAATGTGGTGGTTTGCCACTTGCAATTGCTACAATGGCTTGCAGTTTGACTGAAGTGGTTGCTGTTTTAAGAGCCGAGATATGCTTTAATAGAGCTGACATGTGCTCATGATAAAGTTGACATGAAACATGATATTTTCCGAATATTGGAGTTTATTAGTTACGTTGCATATTATATAAAAAACATGAGAAACTGAGAAGAATAAGATTGATAGATCTTTGGATTGATGCGGCCGTAAGGATGGCAATGGGTCGGACTCGGCTCGGACTATCCACCCTCCGACTTTGCTCCAGATAAATCTCGAACTATTTTTTTCAGTCCACCTCCACTCGGAGTCGGATTATGCATACTCCAACATTACTCCGACTCGGACTCTCGGACCTCCGGCGGAGTTCGGATTATCATCAAGATTTATTCTTATCGATATCACATTAATGATTTTAAAGAGCGAAAAAATTAATATAGATTAGTCTTTAAATACAACCTATTTACTTCTATAAATCTATCAACATGACATTAGTATACAATTATTCTAATAAGGTATTTACTTCCATACATCAAGTTTCAAAGCAATTTTGATGAGCATATGGTAATGAACTACCATCATTCAATGAAAACAAATACAAATTACCCATGAATACTTGCTCTCAATTATATCATCCAACATCATACAAATACAAATTAGTATACAATTATTCTAATAATGGCAGATTGGAATAATAGCAGTTTTTAATTTGAACAAAAGAAAACAAATACAAATTACCCAGGAAAAATACAAATTAGTGTACAAATTTGAACATCATACAAATACAAATTAGTATAAAACATCATTCAAAGAAAATTGTGATTTTTTTGAATCAGATTATAAAATGGTTAGTTCATGTTTCATCTATCATATTTTGACTCGCATTTTCGAAATTTATTGTCATGTTTTGTTTTTTTTCGGATTTTTTTGTGATTTATTTTGAATAGGCTCTGCCCAATTAGCAAACTGTTGATTACCCTAGTTTCAAACTTGTTTTTGTTGGTGACGATGGTACAGGTAATTTTTTTTAGTGAGTTTTAGGCTTCAGATTTGCGTGGGCTACAGGTATAAATTTTTTGAATCAGTTTATAAAGAAAACAAATACAAATTACCCAGGAAAAATATGAACAAAAGTGTTATCCAGATGAATTTTTCAATTGGGAGTCGAGTTCAGTGAGACGAAGGCACGAAGCTGCGTCAATGGATAATGGCAGATTGGAATTTGGAAGGGATGAAGCTACAGTGCTACACCTACACGGCTGCGGGCTGCTACGATGAAGCTTCGTCAGTGGCAGATTATGTCAATTTGGAAGGGATGAAGCTGCGGGCTGCTACTATGAAGCTTCGTCAATGGCAGATTAGGTCAATTTGGAAGGGATGAAGGCATGAAGCTGCGGGCTGTTAGGTCAGAAATAAGAATTAGAAATGTGAAGTATTGTTTAGGTCTAGTTTTTAGTTTTTTTTACTCTTATGTCAAGGGCTAACCATTTTGAAATCAATGGTTAAAATCCAAAATTGTATGTAATTGGTTATTGAAAATTTTTAAGGATTGATGAGGTGGACATTATCAAAATCATTCATTCATCCACATTACATATCATCAATAGCTTAAATTCAATTAATGGTAAATACAATTTTAATGAATATTTTCTTAAAAAAACCTAATTAGCAATAAAACTGAATAAGAATTATTTAGAATTATGAGGTTATTAGTTAACTTATATATAAATATGATTAAATAAAATTTTAATTCGTTATTAGTGGTTTAATTTCGTTTAATCATAATAATTGACAACTTACAATTAAATCTTTAATATACTATCGATTAAGTATCTAATTGATTATCATATAAACTAATAGTTTAATTTAGTTAGTTTTAGGTTTCATTATACTTAAATAGCTTAAAAACTATGTAAGACTATAAGTCTATAATAGTCTAATCGATTGTTTTGATTAGTTTCGTTCATTCAACTTGATTAAACTTACAATATTCAATCTCACTTACAATTTAACGACATAGCTTCAAGTCTATATTAGACAAGTTCCAATTAAATCTTTATTAAACGATCGATTAAGTATCTAATTGATTAATTTTAATTAATATATAGACTAATACTATATTTCTAATAGCTTATTTTAGTTAGTTTTAGGTTTAATTATACTTAAATAACTTCAAAACTATGTAAGACTGTAAGTCTATAATAGTCTAATCGATTGTGTTGATAAGTTTCATTCATTCAACTTGATTAAACTTACAATATTTAATCTCACTTACAATGTAATTAGTCACTCAGATAGTCAGATATCAAGTTTGCAATTTTGGTTAGAATAAACTTGTTTTCAATATAAAGTTCAAATTTTTCAAAATATAAAAATGCCTTAAATTAAAATTTGAGTCGGATGTCGGGTCGAGTCAGAGTCGGAGTCGGATCAGAGTCGGAGTTGGTCGGATTATCGGATTTTTTATGAGGTCAACCTCCGGTCCGACTCTAAATCGGACTCGGATTATACAATCGGATTCGGAGTCGGATATTTTGCACCTCGGACTCGAATCGGATTAAAATCCTCGGATCGAGTCGGATCAGGGTGGATTCGGACTGAATTGCCATCCCTAAATGCGGGGTTGTTAGATGAAATAGCAAATTGGGAAACCCAAGTAACCAAAGGACATGTTATTTTGAAATAACTAGAAAATTGTTGTTCATCGGAATCAAGGTTTTTATCATAAACAACCATCCTTGTATTTAGGCTTTTAGTTCACGTAAAAGATCTAATTAAAGTATTTCCACAAACTGGTAAACCAAATACGACACTATAAAACAGTCATCAGTTATCACAAGACTAAAAGGAAAAACATCCAAAATCTGAAATTAGATGACAATGTGCAAGCAATAGGAGCAAGTAATCATCCTCATGACCAAGCCGTACTCTTCCTCAGCAGCATCTGAGGAACCCGTGTCATTAATTGCCTCAATATCACGTCTCTGTGATAAAAGACCAAAAAAGAATACACAAGTATGATTCGAGCAGCTCTTCTTGATATTATATATTTGACAATAGGACTCATAATTCATAACTTCAACTACCATTGTCTGAAGAAGCTAAGCCTTAAAATACAACACAACTATCCTAAATAAGTTTCTAGGTGTAGCAGAAGCATCCAACATGTAGGCATGTAGCACGAGTAAATAACTTTAGAAAAATAATGATAAACACGAGTTGTCCTATCCTATCTGTGAAGGATCACAAAATGGCTGTCATTAAGTACTATTTGGCATCCAAAAAACAAAATGAAGAGATCTACATGACTTAAGCACGAAACAACCACCAATGTTTACCATTACATGGCTCTGCAAGAATGCATCTCAACTCTGACTTAAGTACTCAACTAAACATAAAACCACAAAATCGTCAAACAAATTTCAGCATGAGCCAAGCAACATGGCAAAGCCTACAAGCAACAGAGCTCAAAATAAATTCCAAACACCTAGCACCTTAAGGTAAAAATTAAGAAACAACAGGGTTTAAGGTGTAACAAATAACATAGGCTTGATATGTTAAATAGCTCAGCATATCATTTTACAGCTGCTATCAGTGCTACGCACAAATAACACAGCATGGCATTTTGGTGATAATCATTTTAGTGGTTATTGACAACCAACTACAACAAAGCCTTAGTCCCAAAATAATTTGGGGTTTAGTGGTTATTGACATTCCAAAGAAAATACTACATAAAAACAAATTGTACGGAAAAAAAACCTCCTCAGTACAAGGATTTGTGTCCATTTTATATCGACTGGGAAGAGGGGCGGTTTCATCGACCTGAGAAGGGAGGGGCTATTTTGGGGATAGGGGAAGGGGGTGGTTTCGATGGTGTAGGTGGGTCACCCGAGTGGTTTTAGGGGTAGGGAGGGGCCGACGGGCTGTTATCGGATGTTAGCGGAGGCGGGCGGTCGAATTTCGATCGAGCTGGGGGTTGGGGCTAAGGGGAGGAAGGATGGTGGCTGGGAAGGGTTTTTAATAATTTTGTTCCTTTTTTTACAAAAAAATTTGGACCAATTATGTTGCGACACATCACACATGGCTTTTACAAAATAAAAATCACCCTTTCCTTATGTTACTGGTAAAATCGACCTAGTGGAAGAAAATCAACCCAAAAGTTCATAGTGCTCCCTAATAAACGTAAGTTGGGATTATTAAAAGTAAATCGTTGAAAGTTTGGATTAATAAATTAAAGTGAATTTTTCTAAAACAATAAAAAACTTAAATTTAGGAAGCACCCAATATAATAGATTGAAAAGCGAAGACAAGTCGAATTCAGGGTTAATTGGAGGATGAAATAGAGTCGTTTGACTCTTGGAATTGCCCTTTTTAATCTCTTTAGTTTTAATAAAAATGTGTTCCTTTAATGGAGGTGGTGTTACTTATGTTTGTTGGGAGATGTAGCAAAATTTCAATTTTATATTTACATAAACCCTTATTGAAGGAGGATGATAGTAGGTGTTGTTAAACCCATTTGTATATGATAATGGTAAAAGTCATTACAACATCATGACCTTGCATGAGAATATATACTCCATCCGTCCCGCAATTTAGTTTTTTTTTTTCCTTATTTTAGAGATCCAAAATGTTGTTCATGTGTTTCTATTTTTGAATAGTGTATAAAGACCATTATACCCTTATTTTTTGACTTTATTCATTGAACTTCTTAATTTACCCTTAACTTATCCACTTGCATTGTACTTTTTCACTTTCTCTCTCTAACTTTTGTCTATAATTGTACTTTTCACTTTTTTCCCCTTAAATTATCCACTTGCCTTGTACTTTTGTCTAGTTTTTTTTCCACTTCTCCTCCCATTTCTTAAATACCGTGAAAAAAACACAATATGGACTATATTATGGACGGAGGGAGTATAAGATAAGGTTTTGTCAGATCGCAAAGAATTGTGATTGACATGTATGAAGCATAGATCTCAAGAAAATTTTATCCATTTGAATTTTTGGGGTCCCTTAGGGTAAGACATACTAATTTTGGGTTGTCTCCGTCATTTCAGCAACATTAATAGACTTTTAATTGTATGTTAGAAAATACATTGCACAACACGAAACATCATCACCAACTTCCCTTGTTTTATCTATAGTCCCATCGCATGTAAATGTATATTAGTAAGCCTTATATGCGTTGTCCTCACTCGTTGTAATATCTTAAAGGTAAATATCATTAATGACCATAATTGGCATTGTGTCAGGGCTTCTTATGCCAATAGTAACTTATAACTTTACTGTCCTTTTGTTTGTTGTAAACTCAGTTAATTAATTAATGTAATTTCAGCTATTTTTTTTTAAATCTAAAAAACTTACAAAGAATTGATACAAGCTTTGGTGTATGGAAATATTAAAAACTAGGTTAGGTCTCGTGCCATGCACGACAATTTTAAAAAATTAATATCAACTTTTCAATATAATTGGTTATTTTACAACAATAAAACAAAAAATCTAAAAACACTATGGACAATCTTTGATTAAAATGTGAAAGATAAGTGGATATATCTAATAGGTATAAACTTAATAATTTGATATTCTTAAATACAAAGTAATAAAATCATCTATTAAGTAATTGAAATATTGACGTGTAGATATTGTATTCAAATATATAATTATATATAGTATTAACATGTTTTGAATGAGGGCAATAAATAATACTATAATATTGATCTTCATGAG
Source organism: Amaranthus tricolor (assembly GCF_026212465.1). NCBI lineage: Eukaryota > Viridiplantae > Streptophyta > Magnoliopsida > Caryophyllales > Amaranthaceae > Amaranthus > Amaranthus tricolor. The sequence continues at coordinate 25,533,006 of NC_080060.1, forward strand.
ATTTTTGTGTGTGTTTATATTAATATTATGAAGTATAGTGTAACTAATTTTTATATATTAAGAGAGTAAATAGTAATATTTCTATAAATAAAATAAAATAATTTAATATAATAACTCATTTTCACTTAGAAAAGGGCACTACTCTATTGTGAATTCTAATCAATAATTAAACAACATTAAGGGAAAAAAATATAAATACTCCATGTAGTATATCATTATATGTCGCAAATCATATTAATATTTTCTATACGTTAATATCTACTACAAAATGTGAAGAACTCTTCAACACTATTCACAATTAGAATGTGAATAGTGTTTTAGCCTTGTAAGCTGCCACGTCATACTTAATCTATTTCATGCCATCTTCATGCTGCTCTTTCCCATTTTAAAGCTATAAAACCCTAATTTCTGAACTTCTTGATATTGGCAGCCGCTGATAAGTGAAAAACCTCCCTATTCTCATTTTGGCTCCTTGCCAAGCTCTCTAATCAATCGTAGTAATGGTTTCCTCCAAGAAGACGATAAATTTTTGGTTCTGTTTCCTACATTGTTCTCCTACTGATTATCTGTTGATAAATTTTGGCGTTTTGAAACATAAATCAAATATTATAAGTAGGGATGACAATGGGTATTGGACCCGACCCGGATTCGTGGATCCGTATCCGTTTTCACGGATCTGGGTCCTAAAAAATTGAACCCGTCGGATCCGGGTTCGGATCCGGATCTGAGAAAAATACCCAGGCATGGACCCGCGGATCTGGAGGACCCGTTTTTTATTTTTTTAATTTTTATTATATATTATATATATATATCTGCACAAGTAAAGCGCACAATAGCAATCTGAGAAGGAAGATGCATTCTTCGTCCAATATATATATATATATATATATATATATATATATATTAAAATATATAATAAAAATAACTCAATGTTGCCTGCTTGCCTCAAACCCTTTCCCTCCCTTCCCTCACTTCACTACTCACCGCCTCCTTCTCCCTCACGAGAATCATCACGACTCACTCACAGTCACTGCTCACTCCTTCTCCCTCACGCAGCACGGCAGCAGTAGCCCGGTAGCAGTCATCAGCATCACTCATCACTCGAATTTTCACAGTGACACTCGACAGCCGGCCACCGCATACTCCTCCCCTCTCCTCACTGGCGGATTTGAGGGTAATAAACCCTAATTTTGATTTTTTTTTTCTACAATACTTTTGATTTGTGTTGAATTGTTGAGTAGTTTTTAATGTGGATCTAAACCTTGGATTTGTTACTGTTAATTGTCTGTTCCCATATAAAATTTTATATATTCTATAATGAGGAAATGGTTATCTCAAAAAAAAAAAAAAAAAAAAAAAGAGGAAATGGGGTGTTGCCAGATCCAATGGCGTAAAGTCTCCCATGCTTTTTTGCTAATATTTTTTCATGTCAAATAATTTGCTATCAAGATTATAAAAGTTTTGCTAATTTGTATTACCTGTTAGGCTGTAGCCTGTTACCTAGACTTATTAATTCTAGTAGTCGGATGTCATGTTTATTGGGATATTTTGAAGACAATTTTAAGTTGTATAATGTTTTTTTTTTGGGTGATTCATTGTGAAATTATATATATTATTAACATTAGTCTATAAATATCGCTTTATTGCAATCTAACATATTTAAAAATAAAAAAAAAGCAAAAACAAATCAGACCCGTTTTGGACCCGGATCCGGTACCGGACCCGCGGATCCGGTTCTTGAAAACGGATCTGGATCCGGTTCCACCTGGACCCGGTCCAGATCCGACCCGTTGACATCCCTAAAATTTATAAGTAAGTATTATAAGTTACGCGAATTCACATTTGTGGGTATTAATAAATTATTTTGGTATGTAACTTAGTTGTGTAGTTACTCTGAATGGTTTACTTGTATTTGAATGATATGATTAAGCTTCATGCCTTGCAATTTTTCTGATGATTAGATCTGTGTTAGTGTTTGTCCCTAATGAATCATTTCTTTTTCTTGAATTGAACAATATATAGTGTATATTTTTAAATTTTTAATATTTAATATTTGAAGTTGAAGAAAATTGATAACTCTACAACTCATCTTGTGTGTACTGTGCAACCTAAAGTAAATTCTATCTCTATAACTTGCGAATACTCGAAATTTCTTAATTGATTAGACTATGGAAATGTAGCTTGTTCACTGAATTGATGTCTTGTAGGTAGGTGTGTCTTCAATGGAAATGGGAAGATATTGGAGGACTTGGTCCTTGCCGCTGAGAGTAGTGTATTTGTGAACATTGACAGTGAGTTTGACTTGGAAAACATTGTATCTGCTTCTAAAATTGCCGGGAAAAGGGTGAACGTTTTGCTTCGCATAAACCCTGATGTTGATCCTCAAGTATGTGTGTTTCATGATGAAACTTTCATGATTTCATCGATATCCTTTCTTGTTGTTACTCTTTGAAACTTACATGTTTAATGTGCTTTAGCTCAACTTAAAAATTGGATGGTTAATGATTGTATTATGTATAGATGCTCATAAAATTCTGAATGGTGAAACCTTTTCTTATTTTAGTGTCAATATGATGCCTGCCAGCAGTAGTGTCATGTTCATTTGATTCTGGTTTATATTTCAATCAACTGTATCAATTATTTTTGACACATTCTTCTAAATTTCTGAATGGTGAAACCTTGTCTTTTTTTTACTTTATCTAAATTCATTTTTGAAAACAAATCTTTAGTATATTGGTGAATCCACACATTCTTCTTGGAGAGTCCAGATAGAAGTCTGAGAGCAGTGATTGTCTTTACAAGTGATTGTAGACTTAGCTTCTCAATCGGTGTCATGCTCTTACCATGAGTGGGCTGAATTGCGTCGTTACTATTTTTTTGTAATTTACAAATCAAGGAAGTTTAAACCTTTGAAAGTTCTTGCTGCATCTCACGATTGTGCTACCGTTATTACTGGTGACTGAGTTTTGGGGCTGGAAGGATGACTTATTATTGTTGTTGTGAATGAGACGTGTGTTTTTGTGTTCATATCTTGTTTTTCTTGTATATCTATATGGCTTATCTTTTGTCTGTCATTTCTAGGTACATCCTTATGTTGCAACAGGGAACAAGAACTCCAAATTTGGCATCAGAAATATGAAATTACAATGGTTTATAGAAGCTGTAAAAGCACATCCTAATGAGCTGAAGTTGGTTGGAGCTCATTGCCATCTTGGGTCGACAATTACCAAGGTATTTAAGGATTTTCGAAATTGATCTCATGTGTTTGTGTTTTCGTCATTTCTTTTCCTTTTTGGTTCAATGTTGTCTTTCTGAGGATTCGAACAAACAAAGCTGTTGCTGTGATTTTCTGATATGTCCGACCTCTTGCTTTGCTGTGTTTACATCTGATATGTTCGGGTTTTGTTCGCTATTCTTCCTCATTCTGGAGTTGATAAGGTGCTACTAATATGGAAATCAGGATTGCTCTTGAGCTTGCTAATGTAGCAAACTTTGTCAACATGCTGCCGAAGGTTAAGCTTGCTAATCGCCATTGGTTCTGGGTACTCTTTTCCTCTTCATTTTTCACTTTCTATAATTTTCTTTTGATAAAAGATTTGATTTTTATCATATGGGTATTATGATTAATTGTTTTTCTTTGTCATTTATAGGTTATTTTGGTAGAAATTTAACTTATTTTTGTTGGATTTTATCGTTTTAAATTGATGTAATTTTGATAAAGATTGGATTTTTATCATATGGGTATTATGATTAATTGTTTATTTTGTCATTTTTTGGTTATTTTGGTAGAAATTTAACTTATTTTTGTTGAATTTTTATATTTTGTAATTGGGTGTTTGTTTTATTTGACTATTTTTTTTGCAAGTGTCATTCGCGAGGTATGGTACATACTGAGAATAAAGCTATGGAGAAGAATTGTACTTTTAAAGAAATATCTGACAAGTAATTTTTTTATTCTTCTCTTTTATTAAAACTTTGGTTGATTTTGTTTTGTTTAAATTAACTCTGTGATTGGTGATCTTGGAGAATGAAATCTTTGGGGTTGTATTGTTTGATTTTGCTGAGGAAATTTGAGTGTGATTGCTGTTTCAAATTATATGTATATTTTTTTTGTCTGTGGAACTGTGGCTTATAGAAGTATTAAGGAACAAAGAACTTAAGTTGATTGTATTTTTCTGTTTAAATTTAATTAAATCAGCACCCTTGGATGAAACCTAGCTGCACACGCTTGATAAAGGTTAGGAGATTTGAAATTAAAAAAAAAAAAAAGAGACGCAATGAAAATGTTAGGAGTATTAAGAAAATAAATAGCATATTTTAAGGTGATGATGACTATTAATTAGGAATAAGCTTCTTCAACAACCTATGTATGCACTAGAAAGTATGATGAATCAATTAATATCACTCAAAAATTGAAGGCAGAAGAGCAATAACGCTTCACTACCAAGTACCAACACCTAGGCAACTTTACCAAAGTTGTATTTAATTATTTATTTGTTTGTGGTTGTATAGGTTGAATAATTATTTATTTGGCAATGTATGAAATGGCTTTTGTGGAGAGCATACCCGAATCATATGATCCACGAGGTAAGGTTTCTTCATTTTGGTTTTCATGTTATTTGGGCACATATTTTAAACCCTTGTAGTCATGGAATGGCTTTTCATTTGTGTAGATTCACCAACAATTCTACTCTATTTTCCCAATTAGTCTCTTTTTTTTTTTGGATTTTTATGATTTATGTAGATTTCTTTGTTCATCAACTTTTTGGCTTGATTTTTTTGATGATGCATATTGCCGTTTTTCTTTGATGTTTGGTTTTTGGGGCTGAAAATTAGGGATTGTCTATATATTCCAATGAAAAATAGGTTTTTTTATTCATTTTTGATATTAACATTTCATGATGCGCTTCAACATGAAATTAAATTCACAAGGCTCTTTGCGTTGGGAAGTTCTCAAATTGGACAAAGGTTCAATTGTTTAGTTTTTAATTGTATTTTGATATGCTGAGATTGGTCAGGTGTAATGGCTGATTGTGTTCTTCTTACTCTCTTAGTCTCGACTCTTGAGTTAAGCAAAATGGATTTTGGGAGTAAAACATGTTGAGTTATTCATTTCACTAAGACATATTTGAGTCATTTTCACATAAAACTTCTGTTTCATAAAGGGACATCTAAAGAAAATAACATTAGTTTAAGCCTCATGTCCAAGCCTCAACACTGGGTAGTGTCTCCAAAAAGCTCAATTGAGGCAATTCCATGGGGCAAGGTTAGGCTATTAAGGTGAAGCTGTGCTATTTTGTTTTCCAAAAGTCATGTTTGTTGCTTTGTGCCTTATTCCAGGAAGTGTGTTGAGGTGAGGTGCAACCCCAGTGCTGCCTCAGGGTGTGTTGTGCAATTTTTCTTTCTTTTCTTTTTTTGTAAACTAAGCAACTTGCTGAAAATAGTTAAATTGCTCCTCAGATGCTTCCATGTGATTAAAGCAAGCTGCTTCGTGATAGTCATTTATCCATCCTTTTTTCTATCTACGTGTTCTGTTAATTGTGTAGAAATTTAGCTTTCATCAACAAAAACAAACCATTACTCCGACGCCATTAAGTGGCTCCTGCCGAGGGTGGGATTCAAGGGTATCAGTTATACACAAACATACCCCTGTTGGTGATAAAATTAACAAAAAGGTTGTTTTTCAATTGACCCTTGGTAAGCTGGTAGCAAACACCATGTACAACTTCAAATTAATAAAAAGTGCATATGATTTACTGGGTCATTTTACTATAGTACATTATAATCCAAAACCAGAGAACTATATAATTTTGGCCCCATCGAAATAAGGGACATTAAAGTTTTAGCTTTCATCTGAAGCTTATTTTGATTAGAAAGCATGGATTGCTACAAGTCGATGTTTTGTCAATATTGGTCTGCAAAGCAAGCACAAAATGCTGCCTTATCAATTTTCCTCTCTAGATTGCTATTTAGCTATGGTTTCTATGAAAGTATTACATTAAATTTTTCTGAATATTTCCTTCGTTATGGACGTTTCATATCCGCCATTTTATTTGTTCAAATTTGAAATTGTGACTTTTGTTTTGAATTTAGGTTATCACTAAGATTTCTAAAGTGTTTACGAAAGACACGGAAGCCCCACCTGCAGGAGTTGATGACATGACATGAATCGTATTTACATGAACCTGGGGTTTTACAAAACCTGGCTACAAGAAGTGAATTAAATAAAATATATGCAAGTAAGACTACTCTTGTGTTTTCTGTCTATGTTTTTGGTTGAAAAAGTGGAACAAATTATGCCCATATTTAGCTCGAAATTATTGCAAATGACAAACATTTAGCTCGAAATTTTTAACAACAATCAAAGAAAATACTAATACTAATACTTTTGATACATTGCTTACATTTGTTAACAAGAATCTTCATGCTAAATTATTGCAAATGACAAACATATTTAGCTCAAAATTTTTAATTAAAGACAGCTTCATCAAATACATTAGATGTCCGACACTGTTCTACTTTCAATCATAGAAAATTTAGAACTAATATTAATCAAAGAATAAAACCGGTGAAAAACACATAAATAATTGTGCATTAAACTATAGCTATACCCGCACTTGCTAACTATCCATACTCTTATCATCAACTATCAATTCAAATAACCTTGGGAGTACAAGAATTACTCCTCGCGGCAGAGTCCTACTCCTTTTACTTCCCTCCTGCAAGAGACAGACAGAAAAAGAAAGGTGAGAGAGAGGCAAAATAGGCTTTTGCTGATAGTGACTATATTTAAAAACTCACTGAAAGAATGAACCGTGGATAAACCCCTCATACAGTCATTGGTTATGCCCCTAACACAAGATGTAAAAAGTACAAATTAGAATCAGTCAACTGTGGAACTTTTTAAACAAAATCAAGTTGTCACTTACATACTATTCTGGTTGCACAAGCACAAGACCGAAAACATGTCTACATAAAAATCTGGAAAAAAACCTGCCAAATCTGACTCGATCTTTTCATCACTAATTCTCTACCAGAAAAAAAAATAAAAATGTCATAGATGAAAGGTAAAGGTATTGGGATGTATAGCAAATTAAAACAAAAGTTCAAACCTTGTTATTTCGATCTTTTTTGTACTCCAACTCATTTATATGAGTATAGAATGCTCCATAAAATCGGACAATATCAACAGATTTCCGGTAACCTTTGATATTCCTATTGCGCTTCATCGCATTGTTAAAAAGTATTCTGTATATGTTGAAGCTTCTGCCACCAATTTTGGTATAATTGACGTTGATCAAGGAAAAATAAAATAGGATTACGTTTCTCTTCAACTAACTCTCTCAATTTGAAAGTAAAACTGATTTTTTCCGTCGTATTCCAAAAATACGGTTGATTAATAACAAACTCCAATGGACAGGACCTGTGGAAAAAGAGTACATTATAAAGAGATACAAATCTTAAACCAAAATGCAGAAAAAAGACTGACAAACTACAAGGATTTTAAGCTTCTATATGCATAAAAACTTACCCATGAAATTGTGTGACATTGTCAAAAAAATATTTCAAATGACATGGAAGAAAAGACATATCACTTTGTCTGAGAAAAGCAAGTTTGATGACACTCCACATTAAATCTACCAAATCTTTTAAGTCCTCTTTTTGTTTCCCCGCTGCCATACATGGCAGAATTCTGCCTTCTCCTTCAGAATTGACAAAAGAATTGAAAACTAAATTCCCGCAGGATTTGTCTTTGTCGAACAAATACATCAGCCCCCAAATCACGTCTCTAGTTTTTAAAAAACAAAAGAAAATAAGGTTAAGTTGTAAAACACCCATAACAAACAGAATATCCCAAAAAACAATTTAATACAATATTACTTAATACCTGAATACTTTCCAAAATAAATCTTTTATAGCATCCCACCAAACTTCATTTGAATTAGGAGAAATTTTGCTAATTTTACGCTTAAAAAAGCAGTAAAGGGTGCATACATCCTCACTTGTCACAAGAAAACAACTATCTTCATCCATCATCTTAAAACTTTGGTCAACTTTCAACAGAGTCTCATGCCTGAGACATAGACGAACAAGATCTTGAAAGTTGTTTATCTGTGCTTGGTGAGCTGCAATAAATGATTTTTGGACTTCAGTGGTGTTAGTCCTTGTAGACCCCATAAAAGAATCTTCATCTAACTCCATAGTAACAAAAAGAGTAATCTCAAACTGCAAACAGAGTTGTTCAAAAACATGTTAGTTCTAACTAGTTTAATTTTCCTAAACTAAAATATTGCCAAATAAAACCAACTTACGTTCCGAGGTCGTCTTTCCTCGACCAAAGATATGCTTCCCCTTCTACCCCCCTCATCTTTTGTCTCCACAGCTTTCTTTGACCCTTCTGCAATTTGTATCCCTTTACTCTTTTCTTGTTTCTTTTCTCGTTTCTTCTCCCTTTTTCTCACCTCCGCCGCGATGCTGGCCTCTTCATCCAAGAGTTCTCTTTCTATTTTCACGATCACAAAACAAACAAGATTAGTATTCTCGAAAATTTTAGATAGTGTTCATTTAAAATGTCTAAAATACCATTGTTATTTAAATATGAAACTTGTACAACCTCTTTTGAAAAGGGATTCACGTTCAACCAACATTCACAACTTCATACAGCACATATGAAATAAAATTAGTACTTCACATGGGCCAAAAGAAATAATAAGAAATATTCCGATCAAATTATATGAAAAAGTAGCTCCATTTCATAGCAATTAAGTGAATTCACATTACTATTTTAGCCCATCTACATGAATTGACACAACATGATTTAACTCAATTATATGAAGTAGAACAAGTGACTTTATCACAACTACAAACACAAAGAAATCTGCAATGCCAAGATTTGAATCCCCTAAATTTGAATCTTTGATTCCTAAATCCGAACAAGGTTACCCAATTCGATTACCATAACAAAAAATAGTAGTATTTCACAAATTCAAAAACTTCAATGGGCAAGATTCAACGCAAATTAGGATCCCCAACTCACCCTTTTTTAATTAAAACAAGTGCAAATTGATAATAAGGGAATAAAATTTATTGTTGAAAGATGAGAATTGACGTTTAAATTTGATGAAAGTTAACACCAAAGAAAAGGGTTTGGCAGAGGGATAGAGAAAAAAAGTCGAACAAAATCCTTATTACAGGGGTAATTGAAATTTTGGATTACACTTAAAGTAAAGTAAGGTCACATTAGAAACCGCGAAGAAATGAGAAAGCAACTAGTACTATTAATCATAGAAGTTGAAGCAAAAACAAGGAGCGACATCTTTAAACATACAACTTCCAAATTCAAGACACGAGCATCAGAAATTCGATGGTGCACGACTAGTGATTTGGAAGTTTGCCACCCAACTTTATTCAGGGTTTCACCCAAATTGGGGATTTTTAATTGAGGCTTCAATGCAATTAAGTTGGGGGTTCTGCATGAAATAAATATGTAAAGCCACGATAGAAATCTTGATAATTTTTCACTTTATCGCTCAAATCTAGCAACATTCAGAAAAAGTGTAGAAAACGACACACTAAATTCCTACGCTTTGTCTAGGTATCTTCACCTTGTGCCTAGGCGCACGCTTTTAGAACTACGAGTTGATTTTCAGTTCGGTGAGTTACAGTTTCAGTCAAATCAAGAAATTTTGAATGAGATAAAACTGACAGCTCTATTGTTGTTTATTTTCATAGATTGAGATAGTACCATGTCTATTTGCTTCCTCGAAAGCTTGCTGAATTTTAAGTGCTGCTTCTTGCGATGTAACTGTTGCAATCTGTACAGGTTTAGCTTCCTTTGGTGCAGGCTGTGTTTCACCCTTCTTCTTTTTTTCTGCCTCACATAGCTGATGTTCCAATTTTTCTAACAAAGATTGTTGTTCATGACTTTTAGCCATAGAAATCCCTTTGCTAAAATAGTCAATAGATTTCTCCAGATATCCTTCATCTTCTAAATTCATAAGTTTGGGAATCAATCAATCAAAGCCTTAGTCCTATAAGTGCGGTCGACTAACATGAACCAAAAGTAGAATCATCATTTATATTAGTGTAACTTTCCAATTTAAAACAAAGATCATAAACTTTTTTTTTCTTAATTTTTTTCATTGATGTCGTGAATGCATATGCTGACTAAAGATTTCAAGAAAGCTTAATTCAAGAAACAAAAAAAAAGTCCTTGACCCCATAAAGAATATCGTAGAGGGAGGGGGAAATATTACCCCAAAATAAAAGTAGTTTCTGCATATGCATACATGTTGTGGACTTCCCAAGCCCGAAAAATCTTCCAAATCTCTATAAAATAAAATAAACAATTCAAAAAATCAATAATAATTTAGAAAAATAAATAAAAAAAATAGTAATAGTAATTACCCTCCATATTTTGTTCATGAAAAAATATTCTCAGCTTGAGCTCCAAGACAGGAACACATAACGAAAACGGATACGGTGCACTAGTGAGCTTTAGGGCATCTACTACCATGCCATTTGAAAGCAGGTTGTTGACCAAACACTCTAGTCTATGCAACAGATTTGAGAGTAGGTTCACTTTGGAAAATCAAAGGCAACAGTATTCAGGAAATTAACAAGACTTGTTCCCTTAGTTGCCTCACCATTTTCTTCCATGCATCGAACAATGTGCTTTACGACAAGCTGTAGAGCACCATTAAAATTATGTTTATTTAAGAAGGCTTTAAGAAACCTTTTGAAACGAAGAGTGTCTGCAGAGCATAGACCTGAATTGTAAAAATTAATTAAATAAGTTGTAACCCATGGATAACTCATAATTTAATACAATGGATTTCACATTGAAAAGAATAAGTCACATCATTGGTTTTATTAGTTAGTGTAAAAATTTACAATTGAAACAAACGCAAATCATGAGCAACACTAAACTGCCATAAGCCAAAGCTTGTCATGAATGTATGAATGACACTACTAACATAATGTGTTGGCTGCATGTGGTTCATTAATCCTTGATCTTAACATTCATTAATCTAATATTAATCTACAAGATCCATCTAATTTAGGTTTCATCAACATGTGGGTCTTTTATTCTTATAGAAACAAGTATATTTTATGAATCTTGAAATCCCAAAAAAGGCCTTAATCCAATCTACTTTGTAAGAAAATGTTATTGGATGCTGAAACAAGATATTCCATGATTGAAAAGGCAGTGTTCGCTATCATAGTTGCCGCCAGAAAATTGAGGCCGTATTTTGATGCTCACCCTGTGGTGGTCTTAACAGACTTACCATTAGAGAAGAGCATAGAAAAAATAGAAAGATCTGGAAGATTGGCAAAATGGGCTGTCGAGCTTAATGGTTTGGGAATACAATTTCAGTCAAGAAAAGCCATAAAAGGTCAAGCATTGGCAGCTATTTTTGTTGAATGGGAAACTCAAGATAAAATCGAGGAACCTATCTGGCAACTGTTGACTGATGGGTCGTCAAGGCTTGTTGGGGCAGGGGCTGGATTAGTGTTAATCTCCCCAGAAGGTAAAATTATTGAGTATGCTTTAAAGTTTCAATTTAAAGCTACTAATAATGAAGCCGAGTACGAAGCTGTCATTGCTAGACTACAACTATGTAAAGCATTAGAAGCCAGAAAAGTCAATCTAAAAACTGATTCACAACTGGTTGTGAATCAGATCAAGGGAGAATATGAAGCCAGGGATGTCATTATGCAGAAATATTTGAAAAAAGCTCAAGAATTGATCTCTTGGTTTGAAGTTGTTCACATTGAAAGACTACCCAGATCACAAAATGAGCAAGCTGATGCACTTTCTAAATTAGGAAGTTTCAGTATGCAGAATTTAAAAAGGTCAGTCTTAGTAGAAGTCAAACCAGTAAGTTCAATTCATGAAGATGATACATCAATCTTCAACATTGAAGACAGAAATCTTCCAGATTGGATGAAAAACCTCATCCAATATAAAAAGAATGGAGAACTTCCAGCAGATCCAGTTCTTGCCAGAAGGATGAAAATGAAGTCACTACAATTTTGTATGGTAGATGGCTAATTATATAAAAAGGCAAAAAATGGTCCTTTGCTGAAATGTGTAAACTCCATCCGATGCTGACTACATCCTTAAGGAAGTCCATGAAGGGTGTTGTGGTCATCATCTGGGAGCAAAGGCCTTGGCTCATAAAACTTTCAAGGTTGGTTATTATTGGCCTACAGCGATTGAAGATGCCACAAATTTAGTCCAAAAGTGTGAAAAGTGCCAAAAATTTGCACCAAACATTATCCAACCAGCATTTGAGTTGAAGTACATCCACAATCCGATACCATTCGCTCAGTGGGGCTTAGATCTTCTGGGACCATTCAAAACAGCAACTGGAGGTAAAAATTTTTGATTGTTGCAATTGATTACTTTACAAAATGGATAGAAGCAGAATCACTTGCAACAATCACTTCCAGAAAAGTAGAAAAATTCATCTGACAGAATATCATCACTAGATATGGTCTTCCCAGGGTCTTAACGGTGGATAATGGCACACAGTTTGAATGTGCAACATTAAGAAAATATCTGGAAGTTCTTCTATTTGTCTTTTGTCAACCTCTTAGACTCATTCGAACACTTTATTTATCTTTTATATCTTCTATATCTAACATGTGTCTTGCCTCCATATACAGCCTCTGTATGAGGGACAAGTGTTCGTATAACTCACGTGAACCTCTCATGCATAATACGCTTCCCAGATGACTAAAGAACTATCATGTATTGCCTGATGAAAGTTCACAGATGACAGGCTAATATAGTTTATTCCTGCCAGATTTTAAAGGATTTGACTTCCTTTGACCATCTTTTACCTTAATAACCTTTGATTAATATTTTTACCCAAAGTGTTCGAATGAGTCTAAGAGGTTGACACATTCAAAAAGGGGATAGATACATGCAGAGAATGTTTCTAGGGATTGAGAAAAGGAATATTTGTGTCACAATCATCAGCTATAAATACAGATCCAAAACGCCATAAATAAGGTAATGAATCTTACATGCAAGAAAATATTAAGCATTAAAAGTAATTTATTACATTCAAACTTGACTGAATCTCATAATTTCACATTAATTTTCAGAGCAACGTTTATAAAAGATAGATCATTAATTGTGATTTACTAAATTTTAAAGACCTCACGTCTAAATAAAACTTGAGCAATAATCCACTTGATAGCCAGTGACCATCTGATTAAATAACTAATGAGGAGATTAACTTCATATTGCAAATTAACTTCAAGAATTCAGATTTTTGCTTCCATTCCACTATTCATCATCTCTTTCAATTTTCCTAAAACCCAATTCATTCTCGCGCCTTCTCCTCCTCAAAAACCTGAAAAAAGAAACACAAGATCCTTCCTTTTCGACTCATGATCCAGCATCTGACATTTTCTTACCCAATATCTTCTGAGCTTTAAGGGGTACAATCCGCCATTTTGTTCGCCTGAAATTCCCGAATGCAGCAACCTAGGTTTGTTCCTTTTCATGAAATTTTTGAAGCCTTCTTCATCAATTGTTTAGTAGATTCCGTTTGCTCTTCGAATTTCAAATAAAAATCAGTCCATTTTCGTCACCATCAACAAGCTTCCTTCCACTGATTCTTTTTCGAAATCGAAACTTTAATCCTTCTTTGCTATGATTTTAAAAGACAACAACAGTGAATCCTTCTCAAATTCTCAGAATTCGGTTCGACATTAGCAAACCCTTTTTGTCTTGTTTTGGTTCGAAATTCCCCAGCTTCTCAGTTACATTATGTTCGTCTAATCTTGAAAGAAGGTAACAATGCTTCGATTAATCTACCCTTTTTGTTAATTCTTACATTATTATACTTGTCCATACTCCTTTCTTGTGTTATTTTATTATTCGATTATTTTGTTCACATCTAAGAATCATTTCAACCATGAGAATTATTTAGTGATTTCAAGATTCATAAAATACACTTATTTCTATAAGAATAAAAGACCCACATGTTGATAAAACCTAAATTAGATGGATCTTGTAGATTGATATTAGATTAATGAATGTTAAGATCAAGGATTAATGAACCACATGCAGCCAACACATTATGTTAGTAGTGTCATTCATGCATTCATGACAAGCTTTGGCTTATGGCAGTTTAGTGTTGCTCATGATTTGCGTTTGTTTCAATTGTAAATTTTTACACTAACTGATAAAACCAATGATGTGACTCCTTCTTTTCAATGTGAAATCCATTGTATTAAATTATGAGTTATCCTGGGTTACAACTTATTTAATTAATTTTTACAATTCAGGTCTATGGATTCTGCAGACACTCCTCGTTTCAAAAGGTTTCTTAAAGCCTTCTTAAATAAAGATAATTTTAATGGTGCTCTACAGCTTGTCGTAAAGCACATTGTTCGATGCATGGAAGAAAATGGTGAGGCGACTAAGGGAACAAGTCTTGTTAATTTCCTGAATACTGTTGCCTCTGATTTTCCAAAGTTGAACCTACCCTCAAATCTGTTGCATAGACTAGAGTGTTTGGTTAACATCCTGCTTTCAAATGGCATGGTAGTAGATGCCCTAAAGCTCACTAGTGCACCGTATCCGTTTTCGTTATGCGTTCCTGTCTTGGAGCTCAAGCTGAGAATATTTTTTCATGAACAAAATATGGAGGGTAATTACTATTACTATTTTTTTTATTTATTTTTCTAAATTATTATTGATTTTTTGAATTGTTTATTTTATTTTATAGAGATTTGGAAGATTTTTCGGGCTTGGGAAGTCCACAACATGTATGCATATGCAGAAACTACTTTTATTTTGGGGTAATATTTCCCCCTCCCTCTACGATATTCTTTATGGGGTCAAGGACTTTTTTTTTGTTTCTTGAATTAAGCTTTCTTGAAATCTTTAGTCAGCATATGCATTCACGACATCAATGAAAAAAATTAAGAAAAAAAAAGTTTATGATCTTTGTTTTAAATTGGAAAGTTACACTAATATAAATGATGATTCTACTTTTGGTTCATGTTAGTCGACCGCACTTATGGGACTAAGGCTTTGATTGATTGATTCCCAAACTTGTCCTTCACCCCACTTTTCAGCTCCTAGATTGTGTTTTCTGTTTTATTTAATTTTTTTTTATTTCTTTAGGATGAGCTTTATGAATTTAGAAGATGAAGGATATCTGGAGAAATCTATTGACTATTTTAGCAAAGGGATTTCTATGGCTAAAAGTCATGAACAACAATCTTTGTTAGAAAAATTGGAACATCAGCTATGTGAGGCAGAAAAAAAGAAGAAGGGTGAAACACTGCCTGCACCAAAGGAAGCTAAACCTGTACAGATTGCAACAGTTACATCGCAAGAAGCAGCACTTAAAATTCAGCAAGCTTTCGAGGAAGCAAATAGACATGGTACTATCTCAATCTATGAAAATAAACAACAACAGAGCTGTCAGTTTTATCTCATTCAAAATTTCTTGATTTGATTGAAACTGTAACTCACCGAACTGAAAATCAACTCGTAGTTCTAAAAGCGTGCGCCTAGGCACAAGGTGAAGATACCTAGACAAAGCGTAGGAATTTAGTGTGTCGTTTTCTACACTTTTTCTGAATGTTGCTAGATTTGAGCGATAAAGTGAAAAATTATCAAGATTTCTATCGTGGCTTTACATATTTATTTCATGCAGAACCCCCAACTTAATTGCATTGAAGCCTCAATTAAAAATCCCCAATTTGGGTGAAACCCTGAATAAAGTTGGGTGGCAAACTTCCAAATCAATAGTCGTGCACCATCGAATTTCTGATGCTCGTGTCTTGAATTTGGAAGTTGTATGTTTAAAGATGTCGCTCCTTGTTTTTGCTTCAACTTCTATGATTAATAGTACTAGTTGCTTTCTCATTTCTTCGCGGTTTCTAATGTAACCTTACTTTACTTTAAGTGTAATCCAAAATTTCAATTACCCCTGTAATAAGGATTTTGTTCGACTTTTTCTCTCTATCCCTCTGCCAAACCCTTTTCTTTGGTGTTAACTTTCATCAAATTTAAACGTCAATTCTCATCTTTCAACAATAAATCTTATTCCCTTATTATCAATTTGCACTTGTTTTAATTAAAAAAGGGTGAGTTGGGGATCCTAATTTGCGTTGAATCTTGCCCATTGAAGTTTTTGAATTTGTGAAATACTACTATTTTTTGTTATGGTAATCGAATTGGGTAACCTTGTTCGGATTTAGGAATCAAAGATTCAAATTTAGGGGATTCAAATTTTGGCATTGCAGATTTCTTTGTGTTCGTAGTTGTGATAAAGTCACTTGTTCTACTTCATATAATTGAGTTAAATCATGTTGTGTCAATTCATGTACATGGGCTAAAATAGTAATGTGAATTCACTTAATTGCTATGAAATGAAGCTACTTTTTCATATAATTTGATCGGAATATTTCTTGCTATTTCTTTTGGCCCATGTGAAGTACTAATTTTATTTCATATGTGCTGTATGAAGTTGTGAATGTTGGTTGAACGTGAATCCCTTTTCAAAAGAGGTTGTACAAGTTTCATATTTAAATAACAATTGTATTTTAGACATTTTAAATGAACACTATCTAAAATTTTCGAGAATACTAATCTTGTTTGTTTTGTGATCGTGAAAATAGAAAAAGAACTCTTGGATGAAGAGGCCAGCATCGCGGCGGAGGTGAGAAAAAGGGAGAAGAAACGAGAAAAGAAACGAGAAAAGAAACAAGAAAAGAGTAAAGGGATACAAATTGCAGAAGGGTCAAAGAAAGCTGTGGAGACAAAAGATGAGGGGGGTAGAAGGGGAAGCATATCTTTGGTCGAGGAAAGACGACCTCGGAACGTAAGTTGGTTTTATTTGGCAATATTTTAGTTTAGGAAAATTAAACTAGTTAGAACTAACATGTTTTTGAACAACTCTGTTTGCAGTTTGAGATTACTCTTTTTGTTACTATGGAGTTAGATGAAGATTCTTTTATGGGGTCTACAAGGACTAACACCACTGAAGTCCAAAAATCATTTATTGCAGCTCACCAAGCACAGATAAACAACTTTCAAGATCTTGTTCGTCTATGTCTCAGGCATGAGACTCTGTTGAAAGTTGACCAAAGTTTTAAGATGATGGATGAAGATAGTTGTTTTCTTGTGACAAGTGAGGATGTATGCACCCTTTATTGCTTTTTTAAGCGTAAAATTAGCAAAATTTCTCCTAATTCAAATGAAGTTTGGTGGGATGCTATAAAAGATTTATTTTGGAAAGTATTCAGGTATTAAGTAATATTGTATTAAATTGTTTTTTGGGATATTCTGTTTGTTATGGGTGTTTTACAGCTTAACCTTATTTTCTTTTGTTTTTTAAAAACTAGAGACGTGATTTGGGGGCTGATGTATTTGTTCGACAAAGACAAATCCTGCGGGAATTTAGTTTTCAATTCTTTTGTCAATTCTGAAGGAGAAGGCAGAATTCTGCCATGTATGGCAGCGGGGAAACAAAAAGAGGACTTAAAAGATTTGGTAGATTTAATGTGGAGTGTCATCAAACTTGCTTTTCTCAGACAAAGTGATATGTCTTTTCTTCCATGTCATTTGAAATATTTTTTTGACAATGTCACACAATTTCATGGGTAAGTTTTTATGCATATAGAAGCTTAAAATCCTTGTAGTTTGTCAGTCTTTTTTCTGCATTTTGGTTTAAGATTTGTATCTCTTTATAATGTACTCTTTTTCCACAGGTCCTGTCCATTGGAGTTTGTTATTAATCAACCGTATTTTTGGAATACGACGGAAAAAATCAGTTTTACTTTCAAATTGAGAGAGTTAGTTGAAGAGAAACGTAATCCTATTTTATTTTTCCTTGATCAACGTCAATTATACCAAAATTGGTGGCAGAAGCTTCAACATATACAGAATACTTTTTAACAATGCGATGAAGCGCAATAGGAATATCAAAGGTTACCGGAAATCTGTTGATATTGTCCGATTTTATGGAGCAGTCTATACTCATATAAATGAGTTGGAGTACAAAAAAGATCGAAATAACAAGGTTTGAACTTTTGTTTTAATTTGCTATACATCCCAATGCCTTTACCTTTCCTCTATGACATTTTTATTTTTTTTTTGGTAGAGAATTAGTGATGAAAAGATCGAGTCAGATTTGGCAGGTTTTTTTCCAGATTTTTATGTAGACATGTTTTCGGTCTTGTGCTTGTGCAACCAGAATAGTATGTAAGTGACAACTTGATTTTGTTTAAAAAGTTCCACAGTTGACAGATTCTAATTTGTACTTTTTACATCGTGTGTTAGGGGCATAACCAATGACTGTATGAGGGGTTTATCCACGGTTCATTCTTTCAGTGAGTTTTTAAATATAGTCACTATCAGCAAAAGCCTATTTTGCCTCTCCCACCTTTCTTTTTCTGTCTGTCTCTTGCAGGAGGGAAGTAAAAAGATCAGGACTCTGCCATGAGGAGTAATTCTTGTACTCCCAAGGTTATTTGAATTGATAGTTGATGATAAGAGGATGGATTGTTAGCAAGTGCGGGTATAGCTATAGTTTAATGCACAATTATTTATGTGTTTTTCACCGGTTTTATTCTTTGATTAATATTAGTTCTAAATTTTCTATGATTGAAAGTAGAACAGTGTCGGACATCTAATGTATTTGATGAAGCTGTCTTTAATTAAAAATTTCGAGCTAAATATGTTTGTCATTTGCAATAATTTAGCATGAAGATTGTTGTTTACAAATGTAAGCAGTGTATGAAAAGTATTAGTATTAGTATTTTCTTTGATTGTTTTTAAAAATTTCGAGCTAAATATGTTTGTCATTTTTGCATTGGGCGCGTTGGGCAGTTATATTTGTAATTTGCAACAAAGCTGTAGTTTATGTTTGCATACACTCCTTCTGTAAGAGGAGAGATAGTGGAGTCTATGATTATTAAAGAATCTGGAAAATTAAGTCCTTATCTTGGATTTCCATTGCTTGATGCCTTGATGGTAGACCTACCAAATCTAAAGTGCTGTTCATTGTTGATAAGGTTACACAGAAGCTGGGTTGGAAAGCTGCTTGTCTTTCTAAGGCCGGTAGACTTACTCTTCTCAAGTCTATTTTAAACACCATTCCCAACTATTTCATGCAGCTACTGTAGCTATTGTGGCATCCTGCTTCTTCCAAAAAAGAGATTAATAGATTAATGGCTGACTTTTTGTGGGGGAAGAATGAGGAAAAACAGAGAAGCACTTAGTTGGAAGAGATTAGTACCCCCACTACTAGAAGAGGTTTGGGTGTGAGATGTTTGGATTCATGGAAAGAGGGGACAAGTTGGCAGCTAAATTCCTGAGAGATAAATATTTGAAATCTGATTGGTCTTTCAAGGCCTTTTCACATGGCTCACATATTTGGAGAGGTATAGGTAGAATGTGGGAGAGCTACCTGTTGGCTCTTAAGGTTTTGATGATGACTTCACTTTTAGATAAACAAACATATTTTAGAGATGGTTTTGTAGGTGAATATCCGATTCTGTTAATCGTTGATGAAGCCTATGACTTGGTTCGTGGAAGTTGTACATGTCTCAAATATCCAAGAAGTTGGACAATTGCTTTAGAAGTCAGTTTACTGTTCCTAAAGTTAAAGTCCTGACGAAAATTGTAGATGGAGACAGTGCGCTGTTTCCCACGATACAGGTCTGGAGAAGACATTGACTGGAAGTTACGAAAATTACGTTTTCTATTTTTGGTTAATGTAAAAGGTTAAAAGTTTAATTAGTTGCTTAATTAAATTAATGTCACTAGGTTTATTAGGTTCGTCATGGAACCTAGGGAGAACATTCAAGAGATGTTCACTAGGTTCACAAATATCACGAACGAATTAGTCTCTTTTGGTAAGATCATTCCCGTTGATGAACAAGTCAGGAAAGTACTTAGGAGTCTTCCTCAAGACGAACGCTGGAGAGCTAAGGTCACAGCCATTCAGGAATCGAAAGATTTCACCAAGTTTAATTTGGAAGAGTTGGCTGGTTCCCTCATGACTCACGAATTGTATTTGGGAACAGCCGATAGTTCTCGAAACAAAGGACTAGCTCTGGCAGCAGATGATAGTGAAGAATCAGAAGCTGGTGAAGAGGAAGCTGCTATGTTGGCACGTAAATTCAAAAAATTCTTCAGGAACAGCTGATATAGAAACCAAAGAAATAATAAGGAAAGAGGAACTGCTAACTTGAAGACAAATTTTGAATGCCACAAATGTCAAGGATTGCCCTCAATGGAAGAATGAGAAGGGCAAAGGGAAGACAAGGGAAGCTAGAAGAATGCCAAAGAAGGGAAACTTCAAAACAAATTTTCGTAAAGCACTGATCGCAGCTTGGGGTGACACTGAAAGCGAAGTTGAAACTGAAGTTCCTGTAGAGGAAGAAACTGCAAATCTGTGTCTCTTGGCATCTCATGAAGAAACTAAAGAAAGAGAGGTAATGTCTTCTAGTTCTTCTCCTAAACATCTATTCAGTTTAAGTAAGGATAAATTAATTAAGTTATTTTTGGAAACACAAGAGTTGGAAGAAAAAACAGCTAAGTGTCTCCAATTAGAGAAAGACTTTAAGTTGAATAAATATCATATTTCATATCTAATTACCTTTAGGATTGATGTGCAAAGTAGATTTTTTGATTTGTTAGATCAGAATATCATGTTAAAAGAGCAATTGGAGAAAATAAAGCAGGAATTCATCACTCTTAATAATTAAATGAATCTAAACAAATTGCTAGGATTAAAATGGCATGAAAATGATAAATCTACTCATTTGTTTAGCACGAAATTTCAGGAAATGAAATTAAAATTAGAATCATGTGAAAGAGAAAATAAGCATCTAAAAGATCAACTTAATTTAAAAGGAAAAGGGAAAATCAATGAAGTTCTCAAATGGATTCTAAATGCTAAACCGAAAGGTAAAGAAGGTCTAGGTTACGTTAAAAATGATAAAAAGAAAAAGGTCTATGTTGATCTCCCTAGTAGTAAAATCTGTTCCTTTTGTGTTTGTCATAGTTGATGACTATAGTAGATTTACCTAGACTATATTTTTAGTAAGCAAAGATGAAGGTTTTGATGAGTTTGTTTCTTTTGCTAACAAAACTCAAAAATCTACCAACAATCTAATTGTTCACATAAGATCAGATCATGACAAAGAATTTGAAAATTCAAACTTTATGAATTATTGCAATGAACATGGTATAAATCACAATTTTTCCGCTCCTAGAACACCACAACAAAATGGAGTGGTAGAAAGGAAAAATAGAACCCTAGAAGAAATGGCTAGAACTATGTTGATTGCTAGTGGTCTACCTAGAAATTTTTGGGCCGAAGCCGTTAATACTGCATGCTATATTTTGAATCGTGTGTTAATAAGACCAATCACTTCTAAGACACCCTATGAATTGATCAAAGGTGTCAAACCCAATATTTCCTATTTTAGTGTGTTTGGATGCAAATGTTTTGTTCATGTGAATGGAAAACGAAATATAGGTAAATTTGATGAAAGAAGTGATGAAGCAGTGTTTCTTGGTTATTCATCACATAGCAAAGCTTACAGAGTTTACAATAAGAGAACAATGTGCGTAGAGAAATCTTTGTCTCCTTTTTATCTTTTGCTTTTTACGTTTAAACTTTATTTTGTTTGTTAAAATTCCGCAAATTAGAAGAAAAACAAAGTAAAGTTAGATACACAACAATTCACCCCCCCTCTTGTTGCATTCAACCATCTTCGTGTATTTCAACACTACCTTTCAACAATCTGCTGGAAAGTAGGTAAAATGACAAACAATCTTAGCTCGAAATTATTGCAAATGACAAACATATTTAGCTCGAAATTTTTAACAACAATCAAAGAAAATACTAATACTAATACTTTTGATACACTGCTTACATTTGTTAACAACAATCTTCATGCTAAATTATTGCAAATGACAAACATATTTAGCTCGAAATTTTTGATTAAAGACAGCTTCATCAAATACATTAGATGTCCGACACTGTTCTACTTTCAATCAAAGAAAATTTAGAACTAATATTAATCAAAGAATAAAACCGGTGAAAAACACATAAATAATTGTGCATTAAACTATAGCTATACCCGCACTTGCTAACAATCCATCCTCTTATTATCAACTATCAATTCAAATAACCTTAGGAGTACAAGAATTACTCCTCACGGCAGAGTCCTGATCTTTTTACTTCCTTCCTGCAAGAGACAGACGGAAAAAGAAAGGTGGGAGAGGCAAAATAGGCTTTTGTTGATAGTGACTATATTTAAAAACTCACTGAAAGAATGAACCGTGGATAAACCCCTCATACTGTCATTGGTTATGCCCCTAACACAAGATGTAAAAAGTACAAATTAGAATCAGTCAACTGTGGAACTTTTTAAACAAAATCAAGTTGTCACTTACATACTATTCTGGTTGCACAAGCACAAGACCGAAAACATGTCTACATAAAAATCTGGAAAAAAACCTGCCAAATCTGAGTCGATCTTTTCATCACTAATTCTCTACCAAAAAAAAAAAAAATGTCATAGATGAAAGGTAAAGGCATTGGGATGTATAGCAAATTAAAACAAAAGTTCAAACCTTGTTATTTCGATCTTTTTTGTACTCCAACTCATTTATATGAGTATAGACTGCTCCATAAAATCGGATAATATCAACAGATTTCCGGTAACCTTTGATAGTCCTCTTGCGCTTCATCGCATTGTTAAAAAGTATTCTGTATACATGTTGAAGCTTCTGCCACCAATTTTGGTATAATTGACGTTGATCAAGGAAAAATAAAATAGGATTACGTTTCTCTTTAACCAACTCTCTCAATTTGAAGGTAAAACTGATTTTTTCCGTCGTATTCCAAAAATACGGTTGATTAATAACAAACTCCAATGGACAAGACCTGTGGAAAAAAAGAGTACATTATAAAGAGATACAAATCTTAAACCAAAATGCAGAAAAAAGACTGACAAACTACAAGGATTTTAAGCTTCTAGATGCATAAAAACTTACCCATGAAATTGTGTGACATTGTCAAAAAAATGTTTCAAATGACATGGAAGAAAAGACATATCACTTTGTCTGGGAACAGCAAGTTTGATGACACTCCACATTAAATCTACCAAATCTTTTAAGTTCTCTTTTTGTTTCCCCGCTGCCATACATGGCAGAATTCTGCCTTCTCCTTCAGAATTGACAAAAGAATTGAAAACTAAATTCCCGCAGGATTTGTCTTTGTCGAACAAATACATCAGCCCCCAAATCACGTCTCTAGTTTTTAAAAAACAAAAGAAAATAAGGTTAAGCTGTAAAACACCAATAACAAATAGAATATCCCAAAAAGCAATTTAATACAATATTACTTAATACCTGAATACTTTCCTTAATAAATCTTTTATAGCATCCCACCAAACTTTATTTGAATTAGGAGAAATTTTGCTAATTTTACACTTAAAAAAGCAGTAAAGGGTGCATACATCCTCACTTGTCACAAGAAAACAACTATCTTCATCCATCATCTTAAAACTTTGGTCAACTTTCAACAGAGTCTCATGCCTGAGACATAGACGAACAAGATCTTAAAAGTTTTTTATCTGTGGTTGGTGAGCTGCAATAAATGATTTTTGGACTTCAGTGGTGTTAGTCTTTGTAGACCCCATAAAAGAATCTTCATCTAACTCCATAGTAACAAAAAGAGTAATCTCAAACTGCAAATAGAGTTGTTCAAAAACATGTTAGTTTTAACTAGTTTAATTTTCCTAAACTAAAATATTGCCAAATAAAACCAACTTACGTTCCGAGGTCTTCTTTCCTCGACCAAAGATATGCTTCCCCTTCTACCCCCCTCATCTTTTGTCTCCACAGCTTTTTTGGACCCTTCTGCAATTTGTATCCCTTTACTCTTTTCTGCAATTTCTACACAATTAACAGAACACATAGATAGTAAAAAGGATGGATAAATGACTCACGAAGCAGCTTGCTTTAATCACATGGAAGCATCTGAGGAGCAATTTAACTATTTTCAGCAATTTAACTATCTGAGGAGCAAAAAAAGAAAAGAAAAAAAAATTGCACAACACACCCTGAGGCAGCACTGGGGTTGCACCTCACCTCAACACACTTCCTGGAATAAGGCACAAAGCAACAAACATGACTTTTGGAAAACAAAATAGCACAGCTTCACCTTAATAGCCTAACCTTGCCCCATGGAATTGCCTCAATTGAGCTTTTTGGAGACACTACCCAGTGTTGAGGCTTGGACATGAGGCTTAAACTAATGTTATTTTCTTTAGATGTCCCTTTATGAAACAGAAGTTTTATGTGAAAATGACTCAAATATGTCTTAGTGAAATGAATAACTCAACATGTTTTACTCCCAAAATCCATTTTGCTTAACTCAAGAGTCGAGACTAAGAGAGTAAGAAGAACACAATCAGCCATTACACCTGACCAATCTCAGCATATCAAAATACAATTAAAAACTAAACAATTGAACCTTTGTCCAATTTGAGAACTTCCCAACGCAAAGAGCCTTGTGAATTTAATTTCATGTTGAAGCGCATCATGAAATGTTAATATCAAAAATGAATAAAAAACCTATTTTTCATTGGAATATATATTGACAATCCCTACTTTTTATCTGTTTTGTTGTCTTTCGTTTTTAATCCATACCCGAACTGCTGAAAAATCGCCATAAATTAATGTATGCCGATGATGATAGAGTAATTTTGAGGGGAATTAATTGTTTTTATTGTAATCCATACCTAAACTGTATCAGAAAAATCGTTTGTATTGTGTTTCTCTGTTTTCATGTATTATTAGACTTTGACAATGATGATAAAGTAATTGTATTTTCTTTTGTCTAATGTCTGATTTGGTACTTGTATTTGTTATTTGGTGGAAAAATTTGATAAAGTAATTTGGTTGAGTGAAATTTGGTATTATGTGTTTGGAATTTGCTATTCGGTTTCACTGTAAAAATTCGGCCTATATTTATTTGGTATGCGGCTTGGATTCGGTCTGTGAATTCAAAAAAGGTTCGTTGCGGTTCGGTCTATAAATGAATTTGGTTTGGATTTGGTCTAAAAATATGAAAATCGAATAAAATATGGTTTGATTTGGTTTTGATGAAAGTCCAAACGGTTGATCGAAGTTTCACCCCTACCCACGACAACCTACTTTTTTTTTTCCTTTTTTTTCATTTTGTTTTTAAAAAAATTTAGATCTTTTTTACTCCTTGACTCCTTCCCTTATCTCTCCTCCCGGAAGGCCAGAACACAGACGTAGACCACGAGTTCCTCTCTCTCTCTCCTCTATTGAAGCGTACTCGAAATTCTTCATTGAAGGGGATTCTGAGCTTTCTCTCCTCCACTGAAGCAGTCTCAAAGGTTAGATGCTTCTTTTTCTTTAATCATTGACCTAATTTAATTAATTAATTGTCAGTATATACTCAATTTAGGGTTCTTCGAAGTTGGATAATTGAACTATTGGTTATAGATACTCGAAGAGTTTAACATAATTTTTGGAAACTAGTTTAATAATTGAGTCCATTTTGGTTGCTAATGTGTTGCAGGGTTTGGTTTGTGGTCTTGTGGAGCGTACTTGAAATTCGCCATTGAAGCGGCTTCTGACTTTCTGAGCTTTCTCTCCTCCATTGAAGGATTTGAAGCAGTCTCTAAGGTTAGATTTTGACAACCTAGAGTTATTGTGTTAATCGTGTATTTAATTATCAGACTGTCAGTATATACTCAATTCAGGGTGGTTTCGATGGTGGTGCAGTCGTTTAGAGGGAGGGGGTGGCTGTCGGGTTTAGGCTGGGGCCTGGGGAGTGGCTGTCGGGCTGGGTCTGGTGGGGAATTGTTTGATTAATTTGCATGTTCAGTTGGGTAAATCCTAGTTTTTTATCGGAGGAAAACAATCTCTATCCTTGGTATTAGAAGTTCCTAGTTTGTTTGATTAACCGCTTTTGTGTGTAGGGATATGGGGATAGAGAGAGAGCAGAGTAGCACATCCGGAGCCGAAAGAGAGGAAAAAAGGATTGTGATGCTGGCACAAAGCAGTGAAGGCTTGCCTTCAGAAAGACTACAAGGTGGTACTCAATTATATCACATTCGTGCAGAATGTCACTCGGTGGATCTGAAGCACAATATATTTACTCATTCTTGCTTTCCTTCAATTATCATGGCTAAGTTCTTCTCATCTGCCATGGTGTCATCTTTGAATAAATTTATCTACTTAGTGGGAGTGGGAGGAGCGCGGTCACCTGACGTCCAATCATCTGATGAGTGTTCTTGTTCCAACCACACATTCTACTCCGACGGTTTATTTCTTGACATGTCTGATGAGGCTCCAGTGTGGTGTCCAGCTCCTGTCTTCGTTGAGGATAACACTTCTCCCAACTATGTTAGCTTTCTTGGCAATATTTACAACTTTGGATCTGTTTGCCTTGCGCCCCTGGTTCTTGACTGTGGTGCCCTTGGCCACTGTAAGTCAATTCGCTCTCTCCCTATCCCTCAAAGCCTTGCCGGTTGTAGTGTGTCTGTTCCTGTACTTCCCGACCCTTCCAACAAATGCATTCTTATGCGCCTCTATGGTGGTCCCCTTTCGTCGCCTTCCCTCTATGCTTTCACTCCCGATCCTGATGCTGATGCTATTGGGACATGGGAATGTCTCACCTCTGATTTCCAAATTTGGGCTCATGCTGCTACTGCTGTTGTTAATGGGGTCATATATTTTCACTGCCATAGAGTTCCATCTCTTCTTTGCGCTTTTCATATAACCAAGAAAATATGGTTGAAAGTCTGGTGGGATTCGTGCTTTAAAGACAATGTTGATATGAATGTTGAAACTTTTAATTTCGATGCAATGCTTCATTTGGGCCACAATATTTTTTGCTTTGCTGGTTGGACACCCATATATTCCCGGCCTACTGATTTTACCCTCGAAGTCATCTTTTACAAGTTCCAAGTGCTGGTCACCGGTGAAACTGTAACCGTCAAGGTCTGTGACTCCTACTCATATGAACTTCCGGGAAGTACCAATGTGTTTCATTTCCTCCCCGTTTAGTAGGTACTCTTCTCCATCTTACCATCTCTTATTCTTGCTATTTTTCTACTTACTATCAAGGCATTTTATTGCCTCTTTTTATGTGGATTCGATTTACAATGCTAAATTTGTTCATCAACTTAGTTGAAAGAGGCATTGATGGATAAATTTTCACTCCCAAAAATTTGCACTAGTGATTAGTTTCCGAGTCTCGTTTCCTTTTTTTATTTGATAACTCTACGAAGGAGTAGAGTTTTCATATTTAATTATGAAGTTCTTGATGGTGTTCGGCTGTTTTCTAATGTGCTATTGTGTTCAAATATCACATTCATCGTGCCTCGTAGTCTAAAACCTGTGGTTGTTTAATGCTCTTTGATGATTGGAGTGATTGTATTTCGACGGTACGTTAAAGGAAAATATTATGAAGAATTTATTAGACAAGTGTGAAAGATGTGAATCTAAAAAGAACACAATATGACACGAAGTTTAAGTCCTTTTATAAAAAATTTCAAGATCACCAAGATACGGCAAGCCTTAAACCAAATATAATAATGATTATAATCTTCTCATAGCTGTGCCAAGAAGCAACAGGAAATTTGTTGAAATGAATTGAAGTATAAACTAGGGTGCCAGGTGTAGGCCATTGGATGCTCCTGCATGATCAGCAAAAGTCATGCAGGTTGACCACTTCAAAAAAGCGCTCTTGCTTGTGGAGTGAATTCAGCTGAATGAAAAACTGACATGTGATCTTAGTTTTAAAAGCGCCCGCCTAGGCGTGACACTGAGCGCAAGGTGCACTAGGGCGCCAAGAAAAACGCCTCTGGAGGCTGAGGCACATACCCCTTCGAGAAGCGCAAAGGCGCAGACTTTGTGGGCTTTATTTTTGTGTGTTTTTCATTTTTTATCCTTTTGAGCCTAACCCATTAGAGGCGCACACCCCTGTTGCGCCTAGGTGCGCCTCTTGCCTTTCAAACTAAGCATGTGATTAAGCTGAATTCTTTTAATTTCATATTCTCTCCACAGAGGAAGAGGTAGTTAATCTCTCTGCAAAGGTAGTTAATGGTTTTTGTAAGGTAAAAAAAAAAAAGGTATTCTCTTGAGTTTTAATGCATTGATGATTAGTTAAATTGCACTTTAGGGCCTTGTTACTTCTCTTAACTAGAGGTTTGAGATATTCCCACTTTAATACTATGAGTCCATGACCCATGAGGTACAATGGTTGAAATTCCATCTAATTTGATAATTTTATAGGTGCAAGTGTGTAACAAAGTGTGAGAATGACTGTGAACATAATATTGGATTTTCATATAAATTTGCAAGAATTTCATTATTATGACGGTTTAAAACTCCTGTGATCTGGTTGAAATTTGCACTATATACTTGTGTTGACCAAAGCAAATCACCAAAGTTCATGAATACCAAATTGGAAATAAACCAAACACCAGGGCACTAATTGGGAAATGCCAAAATGTTCATTTTCATAAATCATTTTGTTGAATACAATGCTCTAGCTTTCCTCATATAGAGATGTTCTTGAATATGTAAAACACATTTTTTTCCCCTTCCTCTGTAAGTTTTTAACTTGTGATTACTTCCTATGTAGGGTAAAACCTTATAATATAGTAAGTGCTTATATTATGTTGATTCCTGGGATGTTAAATGTTAGATGAGCATTTAATAAGCAGTGTGTCATGGTAATCATTCTTTCCAGTTACCTACGCTAGGAAGATGACAAAGTAGGTTTGCATCTACATTGACACCATAATTCTGAAATGCTTTTGTCTCTTTCTTATTTACTAGGAGGTTGTTTGGTTGCAACCTATTTCCCTTGGAAATACAATTTCATAGGAAATAGATTGTGTTTGGTTTGCAAAAACATTGGAAATGAGAATTCCGAGGAAATGGAAATTCCTACAAAGGGGGAGTGATTGGGTGACACTAAGGGTTGCCAACCCTCTCCATATTGAGTTTTCATTGGTGACTAAAGTATTAATTAAAACATTAATTTTATATAACCCTCTTCCAATTTATTACACATATAATACTATTTTATTATATTATACTTCGTATCTAATAGGGTTGGCAACCTAAGGGTTGCTAAATCATTTTCTTGTAGGAAATTATTAATCGACTCCCCCTTTGGTAAATGCAAATTCCTGTGTCAATTACAAATACCCATGCTCAACTAAACACACATACTTATTTCCTAGGAAATGGAAGAATGGAATTTATTTCCAATTGGAATTAACTTCCCATGGTAACCAAACGGAACCTAGATTTCAATAAGCTTGGTGTTGCCATGTTTTCTTCTGTCAACATTGTATTCCCGTCTGAATATTAGATTTTAGATTTGGATTGCTAAAATGTGTATATAGCTCTCAAGTTACTTTTGTAATTTGGGCACTGAATATAAAATGTTCTAAGGACTGTAAAAGTACTGCTCCCTCTGTTCCACCTTAAGGTTTAGGGTCATTAAGGATCCACAATAAGGCAGAAGTGATTAACTTAATAATTGCAGCCTATCACAGACAATAGCCACCATGCTCGCCATCCAGGTTAACCACTACCAAACGAGGATGATTTGTTGGAGAAAATATGAGGTTGGTGCAGAGAGCATGGGATAGGAAACAAATGGAGTGTAGTTGGGGAGAGTAACGTGAGATCTTATGATAAGAGAGTGAAAGTTAGGATTAGTAAATAGACAACAGGTTAGCTTGTTAATATACTGTCAACACATGGTAAAACTTGTCTTAAGGGGTAACTATGACTTCACATCCACGGGTGATGTCTAAATGTCCAGAATTCTGGTTTTTTTTTCCTCTATCATTTCATAGTTAAAAATTTGTGTAATAGGTGTATTGTATACACCGACACACCGTGCTTTAAATGAGAACTTCAGGTTGGTGTCATTCATCTTCATCAAATGCTATTTCCATTGAATATTGAGAACTTTTAGCTGTCGATAAATGGACACTAATCCTTGTACTGAGGAGGGTTTTTTCCGTACGATTTGTTTTTATGTAGTATGTATTTTGGAATGTCAATAACCACTAAACCCCAAATTATTTTGGGACTAAGGCTTTATTGTTGTTGGTTGTGAATAACCACTAAAATGATTATCACCAAAATGCCATGCTATGTTATTTGTGCATAGCACTGGTAGCAGCTGTAAAACCATGTTGCTTGGCTCATGCTAAAATTTGTTTGACGATTTTGTGGTTCTATGTTTAGTTGAGTACTTAAGTCAGAGTTGAGATGTATTCGTGCATAGCCGTGTAATGGTAAAAATTGGTGGTTTTTTCGTGCTTAAGTCATGTAGATATCTTCATTTTGTTTTTTGGATGCCAAATAGTTTTAACGACAACCATTTGGTGATCCTTCATAGATAGGATAGGACAACTCGTGTTTATCATCACTTTTCTAAAGTTATTTACTTGTGCTACATGCCTACATGTTGGATGCTTCTGCTACGCCTAGAAACTTATTTAGGATAGTTGTGTTGTATTTAAGGCTTAGTTTCTTCAGACAATGGTTGTTGAAGTTATGAATTATGAGTCCTATTGTCAATATATAATATCAAGAAGAGCTGCTCGAATCATACTTGTATATTCTTTTTTGGTCTTTTATCATAGAGACGTGATATTGAGGCAATTAATGATATGGGTTCCTCAATTATTTTTACTTTTCACAGGGTAGCTGCTGTTGAGGAAGAGTATGGCAATAGTGTTGGTCCTGAGGATGATTACTTGCTCCTATTGCTTGCTCATCATCATCCAATTTCGGATTCTGAATGTTTTGCCATTTAGTCTTGTGATGACTGATGACTGTTTTATAGTGTCGTATTTGGTTTACCATTTTGTGGAAATACTTTAATTAGCTCTTTTAGGTGAACTAAAAGCCTAAATATAAGGATGGTTGTTTATGATAAAAAATCTGATT
Organism: Amaranthus tricolor; assembly: GCF_026212465.1. Taxonomy (NCBI): domain Eukaryota; kingdom Viridiplantae; phylum Streptophyta; class Magnoliopsida; order Caryophyllales; family Amaranthaceae; genus Amaranthus; species Amaranthus tricolor. The sequence goes on from NC_080060.1 coordinate 25,564,030, forward strand.
CCAATGAACAACAAATTTCTAGTTAATTCAAAATAACATGTCCTTTGGTTACTTGGGTTTCCCAATTTGCTATTTCATCTAACATCCACTCATAAATCCAAAGATGTATCAATCTTATTCTTCTTAGTTTATAATGTTTTTGATATAATATGCAGCGTAACTAAACTCCAATATTCGAAAAATATCACATTTCATGTCAACTTGATCATGAGCAGATGTTAGCTCTATTAAAGCATATCTCCGCTCTTAAAACACCAACCACTTCAGTCAAACTGCAAGCCATTGTAGCAATTGCAAGTGGCAAACCGCCACATTCTTCAGCAATTGATCTTGCTGATTCTTTAGTTAAACTACAAACCATTCTCTTATTTGGTCTACAAGGTCTGTAGAAGTAGTGATACACATTTGGTCTACAAGGTCTACAAAGTCTGTAGAAGTAATAATTTAGGTGTCACTCTATGTGGTTCAATACTCTGCTTCATAGTTCAGACTTAAGTTTCTCATGCACATATCACATGAGGAGGGCTTGGGGTGATGATGGTGATGTTTTTCGCTGTAATGGACATTGCCATTATGCAACATATGATGAAAATCACGCAGCAACTTGCTTATGCAGCAAAATTAATGAGCTAGAAGAACTGGAGTAATTGCAAAACATTTGCATTGATGAGCTTGAATGTGTTGCTAAGAATTAATTAATTTATGGAACTGTTTTTAGGTGATGGTGGTGTAATTTGTACTTCATTAGGGTAGACTATAGACTTATTAAGTTGCTAGTTAATTCTCGAGTATTGCTTGGCTCTTCATCAATATCGCAAAAAGAATGATCTATTTACTTTGTATTCTATACGACATATATAGTAATTTTTATAATAGTTTAAAGTCAAATTTGATAATTTCAATTATGGATGTAATTTCAAAAAAATAAAAAGATAAAAAAAGCCTCTAGAATTTTCCAAGAAAACCCTTTGTATCATCTTCTTTAACAACTTACTAAATTATACTTGCTTCGTATTACATGCAACAATGAGGGTTGCACAATTCCCAGAGCCATCTTTTTTTATAGTAACTCATTAAAGAGAAAATTATTATTTTTTTAGTTTAATTAATCACTAGCCACCACCACACCAACTGCCAAACACCAGCTACCACCACACCAACTTACAAGCACGTACTGACGAAACCGCCTACCACAACCACACCCCAGCCACCACCAACCATTGGAAACGTCAAACAACCCCGTCAACAGTTTCGTTGCCACCACAACCACTCCGCTACCACAATTCCAACCCACTCGACCACCATAATACCACCCCAATCGACCGTCCAACTAACCCATTTTTCAATCGATCACCACTAATCCAACCCATTCACCAGGCCACCACAATGTCACCCATTCAAACGCAATTCCACCACCATGTAGATCTACATTCGAACCCAGTCGAATGCAATCCCATTTGAACCATGTAGATCTACATTCCACATCGAAGTCATTCCAACACAATCCCATTCGACCATCCAATTTGAACGCAATCCACCACCATTCAAACGATGATGGTGGTGGGAAAAAGGCAAGTAGTGGTTGTAGAGGAAAGAGAGTGAAATGAGTTGTTGGGTTGGTTTGGAGGAGAGAGAGTGAAATGAGTTGTGGTGTTGGAGGTGGAGGAGTGATGCTGAGTATGACCCGAAAGATTAGACCAAACTTGCGTGTTTGCGGAATTATGAAGGCCCTTCAAGAAACTACTAAAACAACAAGGATATGATCAGATTTCTCTGATCTTGGATGTGATCTTGTTGGCTTCACTAACCAAAACAAGCTCCAATCCTCCTAAACAATACAAGGTTTCTCTCCCTTGTCTTGTATAGGTTCTTGGAGAATTCAGAATTGCTCCACAATTACTAGGCCCCAAAAAAGAAAGGTGTTTCACTCACACCTCCAAGAAGGATTGCACACACAATACTTCCTAAAAACAAGAACACTTGTTCTCTCTAAAACATGGTTTATTAATCATCAAAAATCTGAATATTACAATGAGTAGATGGCCCTTTATATAGGCTCAAGACAATAGAAACACATGCCTAGCACATGGCTTTTAAAAACACAAATAGCCATGTGACTAATTAAAAACTCACATGCCTATTTTTACAAATACAAGAACAATCTAATTACTTCTAATTATAAGCTATTATTTGTCCTCTTTAGTAAGTTGTATTGATCTCCTTATCCTTAGCCGTATTCAAGCGTATGCACTCATACCAAAGTGTTGAAAACCTACGCCATGTCAAACATGGTGCAAACTCCCCTTCTTAGAAAAGAATTGTCCTCAATTCTAAGTCCTCCATGAGCTCATTCTATTGTTTGCTACACACAGCTCCTGCTGCTGATATGTCCTCAAGAGTATACACTGATCTACTGATCTTCACCTGTACATTGATTTGCACAGAGGCCCATATAATGCTGCTGCTGTATTCTGATCTGTACGTGGTGTTGTTGACCTAACAACCCCTTCATCCCCACAGTACCACGCATATTCTAATGACCAATTGCATATACTGATCTCAGTCTTCCACCACTGTTCAGAGCTGCACATTCTGATCTTCAAACGTTGCTGTCAGCACAGGCCATATTCAGAAGGAGCTGAACAACCCAACTGAAATTGCTGCTGGTTCAAACCTGCAGAAATGCACACACTTGATCTGTGTTGCTGCTGCTTCTCTAATGCACTTGTTCTGCTGCTGCACTACAAGCTTGTTGAACACTCATATTGAACCATCACCTAGGCTGTTGCTGTACTGGTTAGGTGTCTTGATCAGCTTCTGCACACACACTGCTGCTGAACCTGCTGGACCAACACCCCTGCTGACCTACTGATCTACTCAGTTGCACATTGAACACAATTGCTATTATGACGTGCACTAACATCTGGTGCTGCTGCTAGAACTCAGATCCACTTCTAAAGGTGTAGATCTGTTCTGATCTGCTGCTACATGCTGTACTGATCTGCACACTCCACCCCAAACTACACCCGCTGTTCTGTTGTTGAGGACAGAATGCTGCTGATGAACCTGCTGCTGGACCACTATAATGGTCTACTGTTCTGACCATTCATGTTGAATCATAGTGTACACCAGAAAGATTAGACCAAACTTGCGTGTTTGCGGAATTATAAAGGCCCTTCAAGAAACTACTAAAACAACAAGGATATGATCAGATTTCTCTGATCTTGGATGTGATCTTGTTGGCTTCACTCACCAAAACAAGCTCCTATCCTCCTAAAAAAATACAAGGTTTCTCTCCCTTGTCTTGTATAGGTTCTTGGAGAATTCAGAATTGCTCCACAATTCCTAGGCCCCAAAAAAGAAAGGTGTTTCACTCACACCTCCAGGAAGGATTGCACACACAATACTTCCTAAAAACAAGAACACTTGTTCTCTCTAAAACATTGTTTATTAATCATCAAAAATCTGAATATTACAATGAGTAAATGGCCCTTTATATAGGCACAAGACAATAGAAACACATGCCTAGCACATGGCTTTTAAAAACACAAATAGCCATTTGACTATTTAAAACCTCACATGCCTATTTTTACAAATACAAGAACAATCTAATTACTTCTAATTATAAGCTATTATTTGTCCTCTTTTGTAAGTTGTATTGATATCCTTATCCTTAGCCGTATTCAAGCGTGTGCACTCATGCCAAAGTGTTAAAAACCTGCGCCATGTCAAACATGGTGCAAGGAGAGAGAGGGAGATGATGAAGATGGGGAAGATGATAGAGATGCATGTTTGATGATTGATTTAGTGGGAAGGTGCCGGTTGTTGTGAGTTTTGATTTGATAAGAATTGTTTAACTAGATTATGATTTTGTTATATACCATTGGTTAGGTAAAATTAGTTTGTGTTAATGATTTTTAATGTGTTTAAGTAGAGGTAAAATTGTAATTTTGTAGTTTAAAATTTTACCGTATAAGGAAATTTTTTGTTTGTTACAAGTATTTGGGAATTTTCGTTTATGATAAGTGTTGCAAGAAGTCAAAAACGGAGGAAGTAGTAGAAAATTGTTGAGGGTGGATTGAAAACAGGGGAAAAAATCAGGATAAGAAAGTTAATGATTTTAGGTGGGGGAAAAGATACTACAACCATCATCGTTCTAGTAATAGATATATAGATATAGATAAATTAGTGTATTTTGTACTTGACACTGTGTTGTAATATAAAAATCGTTCTCTTCTACTTTGACATGTATATATACAAGAAATCTGGGAAGTACTAAGATAGTAAGATTGATACGCATGTATATCGTATCATCTTTTTAACTAGTTATTAAAAAGATTGAATTCGTATACATTATTTTAGTTCAAATATGAGTATACAATAGATATAGTTTACTTAAATGAAGCTTTTTATACATGATTTTGGTAGGATCGATCGATTTTACGATCCGATCCTTCAAAGTAAAATCCTGATCTTGATAACCTTGCTACCATCATTGAATTTCATAGGCATTTAAGTTGGTAATCATAATTCACAAATACGCATTTGCTTGTTATTATATGGATTTTTAATCTATCATTAGCTAAATAATATTCGAGTTTTTAATTTATTTATATGTTTATTTTTTTCCCGAGTATTTAGCACTTTAGCAATTGACAATTATGAAAACTTTACTTATCAATTATGTTCGGGATTGTAAACTGTATTCTGCTAGAGTACATGAACGAGGGAGAGAAAGATGCTTTGGGAGTGTCAATTGTTGGGTCACGCCACCTGCTGGAGTATTAAAGTTGAATACCGACGCTGCTATTTTGCATGGAGGAGAGGTGGGTCTAGGAGCTGCTGCCAAGGATAGTACAGGCTGCCTTATGTTTACTGGTACGAAATGTGTAAGGGGTTATTGGGATCCAGGGATAGCTAAAGCTGCTGCAAAGGTGTACGGGCTGGAGCTAGCAAAACGACTTGGCTACAATGTGTATGGATTGAAAGTGACGCTCTCGGAACAGTACAAAAGGTGCACTCGAAACAAGAAGGCTTCACTTATTTGCACTTACTTATTAATCGTATTATTAGTTGGGATCCTCTTTTAATTCTTTTATATGTACTCATGTTAAGCGGGAAGGGAATACGGTGGCCCATTGGGTTGCCAGATCAGAGATGAATAATGTCTCCGAACTTGTACGTTTTGCTCCATTTCCGGAAAGCTCCCAAAGGCTAGCGGATATGGATATTGAGTAATGATAGGGTGCACAGTTTGCTTAAAAAAAAAAAAGCTTTACTTATCACACAATCTTTGAGTCTGTTCAGTAGTAAAGGTTAATTTTGTGAGAGTCAATGTTATTGTTATATGCTAATTTATGTGTGACATATAAGTCAATGATAATTTTGATATTCCACAAAATTTTCCCATTTCTTTGTTAAATTGTATGCATTGTACGAGTACTCGGGATCAATAATCGTCTTGTTTGTAGACCATAAAGAGTTGATCATTTTGTTTGGTTGATATGTCATAATCTTGATGCTTCATGCCAATTTTGCAGAATATGGTATGTCATTTGAACTTTGTTTTAATCTTCTTATCTGAGGGTTCATTTTGTTATATATATATATATATATATATATATATATATATATATATATATATATATATATATATATATATATATATATATACACATATATATATATATATATGTGTGTGTGTGTGTGTGTGTGTGTGTGTGTGTGTGTGTGTGTATGTGTGTGTGTGTGTGTGTGCGCGTGCGTGCATGCGTGTGTGTGTGTTTAATCAGCTTGCATCGATGCGTGGTGTTTCAATATCTTGTTATGCCACATTCATGTTCTTTACTATTTCTGTGACAGTTCGTTTGCATTGAACTTTTCAGATTTCATTTGCTCCTCTTGTTCTTATTAGTGGTAAATATTTGTGAAACACCTCAACACTTCAACAGTAACTCAAGAACTGATAGTCAAGCATTCAAACCATTCAAATAAACCTCCTCGATTGAGTACACTTATAACCAAAGCACAAACAACTAACTGTTATTCTGTAAGCAATAAAACAGAAATCACTTATCTCTTGATGCGTGAATTTCTGTTTTATTGCTTGCAGAATAACAAGCTAAAAGACGATTCCGCGCTACCTCCCGGTGCAGTAGACAAGAAGCGGTCGCCCTCCAGGATAAGCACGACGCCGGAGTTTGTGTGCACTCACAAACCTGACCAAAATTCAGAATACTTGTCCAAAAAAATAAAGAACATTGGTTAGATTTTAGAGAAGAGAGAGAAGTAAGAATTAATGTGTATTTCGGCTGAAGGAAAACCGAGTATATATATAGGCAGCAAAGGGAAAACGACTAGAAGAAAAGAAAGAAACTGCTCGGCCTAAAAACCTTCCAGATTAAGTCGATTAATATAGAGCAATAAAGAGACACATTCACAACAGCCAGTAGTCAAAACCGGAATAAATGTTAAGGAATATTCTAAAACCCTAAAACCCTAAACCCTAAACCCTAAACCCTAAACCCAATACCCTAAACACTAAACCCTAAACCTTAAACCGTAAATCGTAAACCGTAAACCGTAAACCCTAAACGGTAAACCTAAAACCCAAAACCTTAAACCCTAAACCCTAAACCCAAACCCTAAACCCTAAACCCTAAACCCAAACCCTAAACTCTAAACCCTAAACCCTAACCCCTAAAACCTAAACACTAAACTCTAAAGTCTAAACCCTAAACCCTAAACCCTAAAACCCTAAAACCCTAAATCCTAAATACTAAAACTCTAAACCCGAAACCCTAAACCCTAAACCCTAATACCCTAAACCCTCAACCCTATAACCCGAAACCCTAAACGCTAATCCTAAAACCCTAAAAGCCTAAACTTAAAACTCGAAAACCCTAAACCCTATACCCTAATCCCTAAACCCTAGACCCTCGACCCTAAACCCTAGACCCTAAAGCTTAAACTCTAAACCCTAAACCCTAAAATCCT